>NC_045159.1:9422434-9502434 GCF_900700415.2 Clupea harengus | reverse complement strand
CTTTCTGTCTGTCTGTCTCCAAAAACTTCCATGACTTTTTCCAAAACTCTAATATCTACACTAACATCTACACTACCAAACACTGTTAATGACTTAAGAATATAATAATCAAGTGCTTTGTATTAATATATTCCTTGTATGAATCATGTGCTTATGAAAGCAGGAACATGGCTTTTCTGCGTGTGTGTAACTTAGAATATTAGGTGCCACTTAGTCTGCATATGTACAAGAGCATGTTTAGACCAGAAGTGATAAGAAGGGTCGAACTGTGCTTCTTCCGACCTTGCAAAACTTCCATCCTTGCCTCGGACATCAGAAATCCACCACGTGGTTATCCCTGCTGAACGCTCAACTTCTGTCTATATAAACCTTGTGCGATTTGTTTATCATTGCTTCACTTTCATCCTTGTTTTGTGAGTGAGCCCAATTGCAATTGTTGTTTGTCTAATAAATATACTTATATGCAGCTCCGGAGTCCTGAGGTAACTAGGGTGAATTTTCACCTATCAGCCAGATTTCACAAGATCATTTTAGCTGAACTTAAACTAACTAAAAGATTCACAGAAAAATCAGAGAAGACAAACCAAAGACCAAAGAAACCAAAGAAACCAAAGACAAAAAAACTAAAGCAGAGTGAATCCAGCTGGTCAGGTGCAAAGCCAGAGACAGGAGTAGACTGCTGGCCTTACTGGTGTCCAGCCGATGCTGGGTCTCCTGTTTCTCCTGGCTGACCTGCTGCATGGTGCGGCTCAGGTCCACTCCCTGGAGCTTGGCAGCGTGCTGAGCTATCTTTCTTTCCACATCCTTCAGGTCCATCTGCAAACCAGTGAAACGCTTTACAATCAAATGCACACTCCACAAGTGACCACATATAAGAACATCAATACCACACATGCATCACATATAAAAATAGCAGACAGAGAAACCCAAAGTACTTGTTCACATATGAAATCTGCTCCAGAAATGACCTGATTCCTTTTGTCACACTGCACTACCTTGATAGACATCTTTGGACTGACAGAGAAAAGGGAGCTTTTAACACAGGGGCCTACGTGGCTCCTCAAGAGGTTTCAGGACTTAGGCTCTGTTAAGTACCTTGAGACAATGATCAGTGCTAATTGTGTTGTATAAAAGAAACTGAATTGACTAAATTGACAGTGCAGGGGGAGTAGATGTAATTAAACTAGTAGTGTAACTACATTTCGCAGTAGCTTGCAGGTAGTTCAACTACATTCATTTTTGTATAGTGATTCAAGTGTTTACATTTTTGCAATTGTTTGTGTAGTTAACTCCCGAAACGACAAACATGTTTGGGCCATACAAGGAAAGGAAGATCTTTTTCTTTTTTTACTTTACTATTTTACCACTGCCTCTCCACTCTATTTGACCAGAACCACCTCCTTTTCTTCTACCCTGACCGCTGTGAAGGCATGGCCAAGGCAATGCATCATTAGGCAGCCGCAGCCACAACCACACACTTGACCTTTGTGCATGTGCACAATGTATTATTGCTACTTATGAACAAATGTTAAGAGAAGTTGTTGCATGATATTTTAGAAGTTACCTGGCTAACTGAGCAATTATGCTTGCTGCAATACCCTCACCTGGACTCATTTCTGAAAGGCAAGGGTCTGACTGATGGACATTGTATTTTTTTGGTTTATGTATGTTAGATTTTGGTGTATTTTACATATCAGACCATATTAATAAACCCCCCGCCTCAGCCACACCCGATGGTTGGAGCCAGACATTTTAGCATTTCAACTAGAACCATCTTTTATCATGTATTGCCATGTACATTTGATCATTTTTTTAAACAAAGCAGTTACAACACATTTTTCGAAGTAGCTTTGATTAACCAAACTGTTATATTTCCATGCATATGTTAATTGGTTATCTAAAAAACGTACTGCTTAACGTACTGCTCCGTTACTCACCAGGTAGCGGTCCATGAGAGAGATGTCGGACTGACATGCCTTGGCCGTGTCGTCTTTGGACATGAGCAGGGAAAGCTGCGTCTCCTGCTCTTCGATGTCCCCCTTAAGGCGCTCAACATCCCGGTTGATGCTCTGGAGTTTGTTCCGTAGAGTGGGAAACTCCTTCTCCTGCAGTTCTACGATCGACTGCCTGAGGAAACGTGGGAATGCAGAGAATAAAAAATTAAACATAACAACCTCACACTTTGCGCAAAAAAGGAAGTTTAGAGAGGAGTGAGAATGATAAAAGGGAGTAAAATATAATGAACAAACTTAAGTAACCGCTGGAAGGATTAAAAATGACATAGATCAAGGGTATCATCACTGTTATTGTGGCAGCACCTTATTTGGATAGTCCGCCTATGGCGGCTTTACGGATGGTTTGTTGAAATTCAAGTTTAGTCTTTCTACCTGAATCAAACCCAATCCCTAAATGAAACCATAAACTAAAGTTAATAGAGTTTCAATAGAAAGTTTGTTTATAATCTGAGCATCTGTAGATCTATAGGGGACCCTCCAAATAAAGTGTGACGCAATTGTTTCTGTAACATTTGAGGATTTTTTTATAACGAGGGTTAGTGGACCAGACATCGTAAACTGTTAAAAATAGCCCTGTAAAATCAACCAATTAGAATCAATTATAGTACAAGGAGTTGCCCAGTCCCTCAGGTCAATAGTCTGCCTTTTAATGTTTCTTTTTGAAGCCAAGGTAGTGCACGCCCAAGGAGAGAGCTTCCCGGAAACACATTGAGGGGAAGAAGAGCATTTTTCAAGGAAGCTAGCTTCCACGAAAGACACCAGCTCTATCTTTAAGTGCCTTCGAGGACATTAAATGCATCAGCTTGATGGAAACAGTTAATGTCTTTGATATTTAACACTACCCATTTTACAAACAAAGATGCAACAAATAGGTCTACCACAACAAACTATTAAACTTTTAAACAAACTACTTTACCTATACTATACCTTATCCAGTGTTCTAGTCACTAGATATAGCTTAATATACACACACAGCAAGTGGTGAAATAGCTATGCCATCTAGTGGCGACACTGTAACTGCTCAGGAGGTGACTGTTGGAAAACACAGTCTACTGTCCACCATATTCCAAACTATTTGTATAAAATGACAGCCTAACTCAATCTAACACAAATACAATTGATTAAGCCTTTGTGGAAAATATCCATTGGATAAGAAGGTAAGCTGTAAGTCAAGGCAACATTTCATACCGGAGGCAATTCAATGTGCTTTACACAAATAAAAGTAAAAGGAACATCCAAAGGAAAGATAAAGACAAGAGGAAATAATATAATTAAATAATAATATTAAAAATAACATAATTAAAAGAACATACATACAAAAGTACATAAAACATTGTGCAAGTAGCCCCAACTGTGTGTTTATCTCGTTCGGAACACAGAATAGAGAAACATAGACCAATAGCCTGAATAGAACTGATAACAGAATCCGTAATAGAATCCATAATAGAGCCCAATAGAGTGGTTTTCAGAAAAAGGCCTAAAAAGAGCCTAAATAGACTCTAAACAGGCCGCCAATAGGGCTTAGCCGTAAGCCTGAGACATCACTTCCCTGTTGGGAGTGACTAGAGGTCTACTTCCAGAATTAAAGTGCATTATAACAGTTCTACAGAGCATAGGAAAACTGAATAAATACCAAGTAAATAAATAACAAGTAGTGTGCATTTGATTAGTTAACAAAGAAACCGCATTAGAGAACAGTTGGGTCTGTGTATACAGCTGACTGCTCACTCACTCCTACCTGACGGGCTTCAGGGCGATCATCTCGTCGCGCCTCTGCTCCCTCTTCCTCAGGTCCTGCTCGGTGTTCCTGAGCTTGTCGGGCACCAGGCGCAGCTTGGACTGCATGTCGTTGACGACCTCCTGCAGGTCATTGTCAGAGGGGAAGATGCGCTGGCACACGGGGCAGCAGGGCTCCGCCTCCTCGGGCTGGGTCAGCTGGCTAATGAACTGAGAGTACACGGCCGTGGCACCCGCCAGCATGGCTGCCCGCCCACACACACACACACACACACACACACACACACACACACACACACACACACACACACTCTTGCATCACACTTACACATTAATACATTCACAAGAATGTGCGCACAGACTCACACAAACAAACAGATAACGTTCTTACTTTTACAAAAACACACACACACACACACACACACACACACACACAGTCTCTTTTTCACACACACACAGACAAGCACAGCCAGGCTCAGCCACACACCACACACAGTTTCTTTGTGTTTGTTCTGCCATCTGCAAATCAGTCACTAGTCATCTATAGTTCGACAGTTTAGGGCTGGAGAGGTCCCTCACTTGCGTGTCAAGGGAAGTCAAGGGAAGTGGTGCTGCTGCTTTCAGCCAGGCAATGGGTGAGCTGGCGTACCTCTCTGCTTGGAGCTCTTCTCAATGTCCTCCTGGAGCTTGTTGAGGTCGGCCTGCAGGTCCTGGCTGCCGCAGACGCTGAAGAGCTTATCCTCGTAGCTGGCCAGCTGCTGCTCCTTCTGGCGGATCTCAGTCGCACAGTGACTCTTGTTCTGCTCTCCGGAGGCCAGCTCCTTGCTGCACAGCACAGGCAGGTATGCTTTAAGTGACGGCAGCAAGGGCACTTTCACAATGTATGCTCTAAGACAGGGTTTCCCAACCCATGGGCCGCGGCCCATTGGTGGGCCGCCGAGCACCATCCAGTGGGCCACGAAAATGTTTCAGGTTTTTTTTTTTTTTTTACAGATTTTTAGTTGAGAACAATATTAATTAGAGATGTCAAAATGAACGCGTTAATCTATGAGATTATTGTGGCCGAGATGAATGCGATAAAATATTTTAACGCAACTTTGTTTACTTCCGGTGTGCTTTGACCCCTGACACGAAACCGCCGCGTGCCTGCAGTCAGTTAGATAGGAGAGACCGAGACGGTAGTTGAAGATGGAGAGAGCTGAGGGATTGTTGGGCGGAAAGTTTCTGTTTAAGTTTCTGCTGACGGAACAATCGACAAAACTAAAGTTGTATGTAGCATTTGTCAAGCTGAATTTAGGGATCACAGAAGCAGCTCGTCTTTAAGTTATCACCGTAATGCAAAGCACCCGACAGAAAGCAGTCCCAGGTTAGATGGTCGCCAACCCACACTCCACGACTTCTCTAGGAAAGTAACTAGCCCAGTCCGTGAAAAGGTTACCAACGCTGTAGAAAAATTTAAAGAATTACAGCATTGGTAATGTCATACTACCGAAAACTACTCAAATTCAGCGTAAATACAACCCTGATTATATTAGATTTGGTTTTTTGAATGGAGGTGACGTCGTTGTTGAGCCCAGGGAGCAGTGTGTCGAGTGCGTTTTAAAGCTGTCTAATGAGGCGCTCAAACCTTAAAATCTGAATCGACATTGGAGACGCGTCATCCAGCCCTCACATACAGAACTGGAAAGGATGAAAGGTAGCCCGTTCCTTTTAAAACAAGTTAGACGAGTCGACAGACGTCAGTAAAGCTGCATTAGTGCTGTTTTTTGTGCGTTATCATTGGAGTGGTATTCTACAAGAGGACATGCTTTTCTGCGCAGAGCTACCAACTCGAACTACTGCCCAGGAATGCTCGGTTCTATTTATGTTGATAATAGATTGCAGCCACAGATTTAAATCATTATTTCAATCATTATATTGACCCATTTGAACCTATTTATTTGAACATTATTTTAACCTATTTGTTTGCATGTCTGAAGCATCACCTATTTTAATTAGGCCTAACTGAGTGGTCTTGTTTGCATGTTTCATCACTTGTTTTGAGTGCATGCTATCTTTTGAGTCTATTCTGGTTTTATTTCCTTGCTTGTTTGCTGTGCACAAATAGACCTAGGCCTACTGCAATTAAGTTTCTTTATTTCAAAACTCTTTTGGATAATAAATCCCTTTTGACTGAAAATGCTCTGTGCGGTTTTATGTTGTTTTCTGGTGCACAATACAATTTTGATTGCAATATCTAGAGGAAGATTTTCTTGTAATAATTACTAGGCTCCCACCTGTAGCAGGTGCTGATGTTGCTCTTTGTGACACATAACAATCGCTTATTAATAAGAATGGAATATAGATTAGCTAAAATAAGCGGGGTGTCTGTTGGGCCCCCACCTGTTACAAATACGAAAAGGTGGGCCTCGGAGTAGAAAAGGTTGGGAACCCCTGTTCTAAGAGACAGCAGCTAGCGCACTTACACAATCAGGTATGCTTCAAGTGATGGCAGCTAGCGCACTTACACAATCAGGTATGCTTTAAGTGATGCCAGCTAACACACTTTCACAATCAGGTATGCCTTAAGTGACGCCAGCTAGCTCACACACACACAGTTGGACTTACTTGAGTTTGGCCAGTTTCTCTCGGGTGGAGTTGGTCTCCCTGGAGTTGGAGAAGATCCAGTCCTCCAGCTCTCTCTTGCTAGGGAAGTGTCCCATTAGGGCCACCAGGTCCTCGCTGTGCCTGGCTTTGATCTTCCTCACCTGCTCCTCCTTATCCACCTGTCCAAAGACACACAGGGCCCTAATTTCACCTACGGGCAACACGGCTGGCAACAAGCCAGGCATGGCCATGCATGACCTGAAGCTAATTTAACACCTTGACAAAATCATTTTGCTAATATAACATGATGAGCAAGATTCTAAGCGCAAAAATGGGTGGGTCAGCGCAATGCTGGGGTGTGCTCGCACACAGTCATGGGAGTTCCATGAATAAATGAGTACCTCCAAAGCAACACCTTTTCCATGAAACTTCTAAATGATTTCATGTCAGACAGACCTTCTACACATGAACCTCCATCTCCTCGAATCATTGTGATTGGCTGATAAAAAATAACCTAATTTCCACATCCACTAATTACTCAACCCATTTATGCTTGATTTCGTCCCTGCTTTGTGTCAATGAAATTAGCAAACAGAGGTACCCCTGCCTATTCTCACTGTGCGGTTACTGCTGTGCAAACCCCATTTGCGGTGCCTACAGAGTAAACCAGACATAACACTGTGCTTGAGGAAAACATATTCTCTAGATCACAGCAACAGCAATGCCACTAACCTAACTGTTAGTTTGATGAGCATGACATTAAGTGATGTTATCAACAACAACTGATTAGCCTAGCTTTGGTAGTTTTATAACATCACCTTTTTACTGTAAGTACCACTGTATAGAAGTTGCCTGCACTGTAGTGACAACTGGGAACATATACACCAACTCAGTCATGTGGAGTTATGATATAAAATATCATAAATTGTAAAACTGTGTGTGTGCTGGGCCCACCTTGTCTTTCTTGAGCATGTCCATCTGAGTGCGGGCGGTGGTGTGTGTGTTGAGGCTACTCATCTCCAGGTCCAGCTGCCTCTGCTTGCGGTCCAGCTCGACCTTCTCCCTCTGCAGCTCCTCCAGCTCCACACGCATGCTGTCCACAGAGGAGTTACGCACCGCACTGTCAAGCTCATGCTCCTGGGACACACACACACACACAGGGATGAATGTGTGTCCATAGAAACACACACACACACAAAATATTATCAGATTCGTGCATCAGTACATATCCCTGTATCACTACATCCACTGTAAAAAGACACTCAGTGAAAACCCAGTCATCTGACTCCACTGGGCCTCACCGCTTTGGCCAGCTGGGCCTCCAGGTCATGCAGGCGCCCAGACGAGCCCTCCAGCCGCTGCAGCTCCTGATTGACGGCGCGGAACTCCTGCTGCTTCTTGCTCTGGAGGTCGCGTTTCAGCTCGATGGTGCGCTCCAGGCCCGTGCGCTTGTCCCGAATCTCGTCCAGACTCTGCTGCTTCTGGGCCTCCCGCTCCTGCAGATCCCTCTGGAGTAGAGATTAGCACACAGGGCGTCACACACTCCAGAGGTTCATTTACGATAAATACAGTCAAAATATAAATTCTCTCAGGTCAGACAAGCCCAGATTCCCGTGGGTGCTTGGATTTGTGTGTGGTATGGGACGCTAACGCTTGTGCCACAACCGCCCCCTTAAATATGAATTAATTAATTATTAATAATCTAACATAGTACTACAATAAAAATGATCCAAATTTAGACAAAATACAAGCAATAAAGTCATAACATGTTGTGTTTATATAATTCATATCATGCTAATTAAAAATAAAAGTTTGAGTATTACAGGGATCTCTCAGCCTTACCATGACCTGTCTGAGGGCCTCAGTCTCCTGCTCTTGCCTGTCCTCCACCTGCTGGTAGAAGCTCTGGATCTGCTGCCTGTTAAAGGGCGCTCGCTCGTAGCCCTCCAGCTCCAGCGTCGAGGCCATAGAGCGCACCTGGGCGTCGCGGTTCTTCAGGCTCTGGGCGTGTCGGTCAGCCTCAAGCTGGAGACGACCTTGGAGGAGAGAAACACAGAGAAACGGTGAAAAACATAAAACTTCTAAACAATGTCACCATGACAACTTCCCTCAATAGTTTACAACAACAAAACAACTGATAAAGAATACAGATACATCTAATTTGTATTGTGCTTCAATACATATCGCTGGAGTTAACAATACTTTAAAGTGAAGTATATAGTATATAATAGCACCGAGTTGCTGCTAATCCCACTTCTAAATAACAACACATAGTGATGGGCCAAAGATCATGTGCTCTAACTGAGACAGAAACTCAGTCTTTTGCGTCTAGCCTACATGTGAAACACGTGGAAGTGTTGCAGTACCCTGCTCCACCAGCAACTCTGATTTGGCGTTGGTGAGCCTCTGGCACTCGCGTCCGGCGCGGTGTAGCTCCTTCTCCTGCTCCACCAGCCGGCGCTCCTTCTCCTTCACCAGGTGCTGGTGATTCTCATACATGTCCTGCAGCTCACTGTCTGACCCTTGGAAAACCTGCACACACACACACACACGCACATACAGACACCCATGCATGCATGCACATATACACACACACACACACACACACACGCACGCACGCACGCACGCACGCACGCACGCACGCACGCACACATACATACACACCGTGAAGAGTTACAGAGGAAAGCATAACCATGGTGGTGAGGTTGAAGGTGTGAAGTATGATTCTTTGGACAGGTTTATTTTATACGCGTCACCAGTTGAGATCAGGTGTACCTTGTTAGGCCTAATGAGGACTAATCTGTGTGCTTCTTGGGCACATAACTGGTCTGTGGGAGCCAGAATTCTTGCTGTTTGGTAGGGGTTCAAATACTTATTTTCCGCAACAAATGCAAATCAATTCATAACTGTTATAAAATGCAGTTTTCTGGATGTTTTTGTTGATATTCTGTCTCTCACTGTTAAAATAGACCTACCATTACAATTATAGATCACAGATTTCTTTGCAAGTGGCCAAACTTGCGAAATCGGCAGGGGGTCAAATACTTATTTTCCCCACTGTATAACTAAATGAGTACATCGTAAATTATGGGTGCACAACATTTCTTCACAACTTGAATCATGGATGCACACAACGCATGCATGACCAAACTGGCATAAGACAGCAGGCAGAACTGAGAGGTGACAGGTGTGGCCTCGGCAGATGCTGGCTCAATTGGATTTGCAGTAATGTTACCTGCTCCATCTTCTCCTCCAGCTCTCGGTTGTCCTCCTCCATCTGTTTCTTCCTGCTCTCCAGGGCCTTGATGTTGTTATCTAGAGCCATCACATTGCCCAGCTTATCATCAATCTCCAGCAGTTGGTTCTGAGGGTAAATTTAACAAATGATGGTAAGTTTAATAAAACCAATCAATCATTTTGATATTGCACCGCAGGCAGCCTAGGACCAGACAGACGCTAGTGTATCCACGAATTTGTTAAAAAAGGACAGTATACCTCAAGTCAGACATAACAGTGGGGGAAGACTCTAAATACTCAGGTACCTAGCATTACAGGAGAGGGCCCAGAAAAAGGTGGCATAAAATCAAGACACTGTAGAAAAAGCAGGAGTCATCACAGAGTTTCTCTCATGTTCCCGAGTTCAGACTTCTCACCTCCAGAGGAGTGATCTGGTTGGCAATGCGCTCCACGCTGTCTACTGACGTTGCCAGCAGCTCCTCCTTGCTGGCCAGCAGGTCACGGATTTCCTGAGCCTTGTCCTTGTTCAGCTTCAGGTACTTGAGCTCCGTCTCGCACTCGCGGACCACAGACCCCTGCTTCACACGCAGCTGCTTCACTGCATCCAGCACCTTTATGTACCTGCAGGAGGAGCAAAGGCACATTAACCATATGGGGTTCAGGTAATAACATTTTTTTTAAATAAAATGGACTTACATGCACAACTATCAGATATGTCTTTTTACATTTCTTTTAACATTCATCAAAATAAGTATTTTCTTAGCAATTCTACAACTATTCAAACCCTATTCTACCACTTCTGTTATTTCTCTCTACCCCTGTTCTACAAGCACTTTGCAATTACAGTGATCGATGTTTGAAATCAGCAGGTCTCAGATATACACCAGGGTAATGATGCAACTAGGGGAAGAGACCTCCTGCTAGTTTAAACACAAAAGTGTACATGGGCATATGGGCTGTTGCATGTATACAATCCACACATGGAAAAACATGATCCTGCCGGGATAATTGATTTTTTCAGAGTGAAACTTTTGGGTTGAGTCAGCTGATTACACAGATTACGTACTTTGTGGCTGCGAATATGTCATCGAACTTCTGCTTCAGGGCTTTCCCTTCGCTGAGCGGCCAGTTGGCGTCCTCTTGGTGGCAGAAAATGACATTGTTGAGGATGGCCTTGGAGACGCCGAGCCCGGCGATCATCTCGCGGTCGATCTCAGCGCACTTTGAGCTGATGCTGACTTTCTCTCCATGTCTGAGGAGGATAAACAGAAATCGCAAAGGTGAATGGAATAACAAAGAACGATAGGGCTGAACAATTTGGAGAACATATCTAATTGTGTAAATCTGTTTTGAAGCAGATTTGTTGCTAAAGTAAGAGCCTACAAACAAGACTATTATAAATACAATGACATGAAATTAATCTTTCATATCGTTTATTGGTCAACACCACCAGAATGTGTTTTGGCCTAGCAGAACTGTCCCCAGCAAAATAAACAAGGCCTACTTATCCAGTTCTCAGGTTGCTAGAATAGCATTACCATCACGTTACATAAACAAACCTAGAGTGAAAGGGCGTATGCCTGGAGGACGAGCTGAGGTTTTGGTGGAAATAAGAATCTAGAGATAGGAAGTGCAAAAGGAAACGGAATATGCGGGGGATTCTACTCTAAATGTTCTAACACAGAGGTCTTCAACCGGGGGTCCGCGGAGGTACTGCAGGGGGTCCGCCAAATGATTTCATCTGAAGCATTTTTTCCCTCTTCCAAAAATTAAAAACGTCCAAAAGACTACATAAACATAAACAGAACGTAAAAATTGCTTTCTATTCCTTAAATAATACATAGGCTACCCATGAGTCTTCACGCGACCATTTGATCATAATGGCAACATATGCACTTTTAGCTACATTTAGTTATCTGGTGCCAAAAGACGTTACCTGCCATAACCATACAATTTGAAATAATTGATCATTTTGTAATTTCTCGGAACAAAAGCTCCTCGTCAGACACCACTGATGGCGGTTCAGATGATCTACCTTCAGAGGATGCCAACACCCCTTCCATGAACAGTCAAAAGCGCAAACGGGAGAAGACACGTACATATTCAGAGAATTATCTGAAGTTTGCCTTCACGAGACCGATGGTGAAGCATTAGCAGTGTGCGTGGTTTGCTCTTCCGTGCTATCAAACGAAACTATGAAACCATCAAAGCTGCAACGACACTCAAAGACAACCCATGCTCACTTGAAAGAAAAAAAAACATTTAATATTTCCTGTTTAAAATCTTTTGAGGGCCAGCAGACCTTGATGAGACAATCAGCCAAAGTGTGCGAGCTAGCTTTAAAAGCCTCTTATCAAGTTGCATTACGTGTCGCTCAGACCAAACAGCCATACATAATTGCGGAAAGTTTAATATTGCCAACAGCTAGTGATATGTGCAAAACAATGTTTGGGAAGGATGAGTACGTAAAAAAACTGAAAAGCATCCCAATGCTATTGATGAATTGACAGCTGATGTGAGGGCACTACTAGTCGCAAAACTCCCGAAGACAGATTATTTTGCACTACAATTAGATGAATCCACCGATGTGTCAAAAGACGCTCAGCTTTTAGCTTTTTTGTGATTTGTCGACCAAAATGAGATGCAGGAGGAATTTCTATTCTGTAAGCAGCTGCCTGGAGGTAAAAAAAGTTCAGAGATTTTCAAAGTGATCGACAATTTTTTCCGTGAACATGATATACCCTGGCCAAAATGTTTTGCGATGTGCACAGACGGTGCAAGAGCCATGTATAGGGAGAATGTTGTTGCCAAAGACATGAATGATGAATTTTCAAATGTCAGATCTCTCACTAGGTATGAGACATTCCATCCATACTTAAGCTTCTCAAGCTACTCAATTCTTTGTCCCTCCCTAATTGAATACAGAGTGATGGCTAACTGTGAGAAAAAATGTCAATAATAAACAGAATAAATTGAAATGAGTTGTGTGTCACAGATGATTTGTAATTCTGTTCAAACATGTGTAGGGGAGTGTGTGTGTGTGACTGACACTTAGTTCCAAATAAATTATATGAATATCAGGCCCAAATTTGGGGCGGCGGGGGTGGGGGTCCCTGCTCAGTGTCTCTCTCAGCCAAGGGGTCCTTGGGCTGAAAAAGGTTGAAGACCCCTGTTCTAACACACAGCTTAAATGTTTTAAGTTTCAGCCATCATTTAGGTGAATCGACCTTGTGACAAACATGTAAACTAAAAAATGTCCGGTCTTTGTTCACCTTGCAATGAATTGTGGTGTACTGGAGAAATTGTAGTGTACATTATTTGTTAAACATTCTCAGACACAGTTTAATTATAAAGTTTCAGGCATCATTTAGGCCTAAATATAGAGATGAATACTATAGAGTTAGTGGACTTTCCAAACATAGCTTACATTGTCCGATTCAGCTTGTCGCTCAGTGGAGGGCATTTTTCACCACCAACACGCATGTGAAAACCTAAGGGAAGCACAGGGCTAGGCTACATTTGTGGTTCGGAATAATGACCACCACTGAGCTGGAAACAACACTGGACAATATAAGCTATGTTCAGAAAATCCACTCACTCACTCTATGGTCCATTATATCAGCCATTTTGTAGTGATATTCAAATTAAACTGTAATTCTATTCACTGTAAAATTCCGACATGCACTGCAAATTAAAGTGTATACTACATAGCTCAACTTGTCCTGATCGGTTGGAAATTAATGAGTTTGTTTTGTTTTTCGTTACTCATAGCAGCCATAAAGATTTGATTTGACTTTCTTTTCTCTCAAAGCATGATTTTTACTGATGGTTGCTTGAACCTGAGCAGAAGTAATCCTGATCCCCTGCTTTAAGTACATACTCTTTCCCCCAAACTGACAATGTCCAGTCCATATAACAGTAATATGTGTATCAAATACACCCTTCCCTTTAGTGCTCAAGAAGCACCATTGGAACATGAACGTGTCTTGTGGTTGGAATAGTATATTGAGTCCCAACCACTTTCTTTGTTTCCATTGACAGAGACAAGGACTGTTATTTTAGCTTGCACATACTGGACATAAGCTTGAGATATGTGAGGGGAATTTTGCTGATAAAAAGTGTAATGGATTTTATTATACGGCTCCTCAGAATGTTGCAAAAAATTCTGTTGATTTGAATGGGACACCCCAACGTTGGGAGGTCTGACTTTCTTTATAATGGCCACTGCAAAAAATGTATGACCGCTTCCATTGGCAACAGGTTTTGTGCTTCTAAATTCACATAATGTAGCGGAAATTCAGTGTAACTTGAAGTCAGCAAGTAATAGGTTGCTTTAAAGTTCTATTTGCATGAAGAACTATCAAAACAGCAACAAAATCATTAAAAAGAAGTATTTTGGAGGAATGTATTTTATCGTTTTGGCACGTAACCGTATAATAAGTGGGATAATGTACAGTCTGCCGGTCACTGTCGGAAAATACAAGAACAGGACCCCCGACACTAAGCGTCCCGACATAATGAGGGACAACACCATTAACCAGAAAACAAAACAGGAGCCGTGACTGCAGTTAACTCACTTCATCCTGGTAATGACTCCCTCCAGGGTCTTGAACTCGACCTTCTTCCGTTTCTGCGAGCACATCATGGACCGCTGCACGGCCACAAAGTCTCCATTCATGTCCCGGAACTGCAGACGGATCTGAGCACGTACATCGGTCTCCTGGGCATCCTACAGCACAGGGTCAATAACACAGGACTTAAACCTGAAGTACAGGTCAAGAACTCTGATCAAGTCTTCCATCCCACATGAAGTAACCCTCCCTCTAGGCTATAGAAATCACATTTGAATTTCTGCCCATTTCTGATTCTACCCCACATTGACTGTATGGTTTGTGGTACTTACATGGACATTTGTTCATTGGCAGTTGCTATTAAGCATCTCTTCGTTTTTATCTATTATTAGCATTATTTACTTAAAGGTTCAGTGTGTAGTTTTTAGTGGCATCTAGTGGTGAAGTTGCTGAACCTACGGTGTCCTTGAAATGCCATAAAAATGCAAAAAGCCCTATCTCGAGCAAGTGTTTTGGTTTGTCCATTCTGGGCTACTGTAGAAACATGGCGGATCCTGTGGAATAGAGCCCGGAGCGGCTGTAGATACGATGGGCTCATTTAGGGATGGGCGATATGGCCAAAATCTTCTATCACGGTATTTGTAATTTGATATCACGGTTTATTATACGTAGGATGACCAGATTTGAGTTTTTTTCAAAAGAGGACACTTCAGCGGTGGCGTAATGTGTCCACAGACATTTATTTATTGACCCTTAAGAACACTAAGGTGCAGAAACATTACTGCCTCAATAGGCTATTGGCCTAAGCAATAGTGGCCAGTATAGGCCTACTTTGTACTGAACGTTTCCATTGAATCTTTAAATAGTAAAATTAAAGCAAAGGGCATGTTAAAAAAAAAGAAAATGAGGCATGTGGCATTTAGTCCAGTGCTTATATGGCTTTCAGTGGTTCTTTAATGTACTTTCAGAAGATAACTCAAGTGTTAAAACTTTCTTTTCAATGTGTGTCCATATGTTAACGCAATAGTGATGACAAAAACATTTTCTTTATATGGCCACGTATTAAAGAAGTTGGCCATTACACATAGACATATATACATAGACGCGTCATTGACCGCTTCAGCCCGTTGCTGCGACGTGCTAACGTCACCGCCATATTGGTGAGGTGAAGACTGGCCTGTAAACAGACGCAAGTAAATGATGGAGCTGCGGTTTTTCTGGATAAAAAGCACTATAGCATTTACATTTCTCAACCGATTTCACTGAGTCGTTTTTATATTCAAGGGTTTATGATCTACGTGGAGTACCAAAAGTTTTGTCTCCATGTTACTTAGAATCTCCCTAGTAAGCTTAAATCGCCAGACATACATGAAATACTGATAAGAAATCTAAGCTATCGAAATCGTGCATATTTAACTAGTAATATTTGACCATCATTGAGAAAAATGGAACAGAATCTGCAAATAAATGGCTACGACACTTTTCAGTCCATATTTTTCAGTATATTGAATCTTTCCCAACAGTCGAGGATTACTCAACAAGTAGGCATGAAAGTCCTTGTAGGTTATGTACTTAAAAATTGTACTGGGCATCGTATTATACGGCTCTTCAGAATGTTCAAAAAAGTTCCGTTGATTTGAATGGGCCACCCCGACGTTCGCAGGTCTGTAATTTCTTTATTTTCACTCCTGCGAAAAAGTAATGGCCGCTGTCATTGGCAACGGGTTTTGTGCTTCACATCTTTCATATCATTCCGCAAGTAGTCCGGTCATTTAACGTAACGGAAAGTCAGCAAGTAATGGGTTGCTACGCAACACCTGAAACTTTAGAGTTATATTTTCCTGAAGAACTATTTTTTCTAAGCGAAAATCCCAAAACTGCAACAAAATCGTTAAAGTGGTATTTTTGGAGGAATGTCTTCTATCGTTTTGGCAACGGGATGATGTATAGTTCGGAGGTCATTATCTAAAAATAAATCGATTGGATTTCAAAATAAGAGTATACCGCGGTTGAAACGGTATAGCCAAATCTCTCCCGGTAGACACATTTCTACCGTTGCACGGTATATACCGTCATACCGCCCAGCCCTAGGCTCATTCTAAGATAACGAAAACACAACGATTCGTAGTTACAGGTAAATTATACACTAATGAAAACAAAATTATGAATACTATATTCCATTTCTACTAATAGATGCCACTAAAAACTAGACACTGTACCTTTGAAAAGTAAAAAATAAATACTTTCTACATGTTATATGGCCCAGGGAGCTGCTTCTCTCAGGCTTATTCAACGGTCACCTTACCTTGGGATCGTGAACAAAATTTGCACCTGTGGCTCCTGGGGGAAAGTTTCCAGAGGTGATGTACTTCAGACACTCGATGATGGTCTGAGGAATAATGTGTTAGTGAAATATGGTTTTAGACCTGTTGACTACATATAAGGAATTGAGGGGATATGGGTTATTGATTGGTCATATATAGGGTGTTTAAGCAGTCCTGAACTTTATGTGGAGGGCTAAGTAGGCAAGTTAGCCAAGTATACAGTGGAAATACAAAGGATATAAGCTAAGTAATACTACATCAAGAATACTCAGACATATCAACAATACAAGACCCACTGCATCAGGGTCTTTAACAATGTTCCATAGTGAACCTCAGCATACCATGCTGAAAAAAGATCAGTGCGTATGCACAATTTGCATGCACAAATTTGTAAATATATTTTCACAACAATATCTGTAGGATGCAAGACACACTCCAAACACACTGGGTGAAACGCACCGTTTTGCCTGCTCCGTTGGGTCCGACCAGCACGGTCATGGGCGTGAAAAACGTGATCACCTGCTTGTCTTTGTCCTGCACTCCAAAGCTCCTGATTCCCAGGATACTCATCTTCTCAATCTTGGACATCTTGGACTTCCTTCGGCCCTAAAAGGCTAGGATTGGTGCATATGGTCACAAAATCACAACTTTTCACAACTCCACCTGCAAAACTAACAGTAGGCTAATACACCCCATATTTAATGGCCTGTTACGTTTCAGGCTAAATCATACATTCATTATGTCATATGCTTTCCATAACATTTAATGCATGGAATAATAACTTGGAAATGCGTATTGGTGGCCTACATGATCACTACACACAACTTGCAAGTTGTATCTAGTGGTTTGTTAAACACAAGAGTCACTCATTTGGGAATGCACTGGTGCCTTTGCACCTAGCCCATCACCTGTGTGCTGAAATTTGGCTGGACACCTGGAACTCCAGTGTCTGACTTTGGACTTCTAAGCTGCTGATTGGTGTATAGGTGCGGCTGGTTTAAGAGGTGATTTGCTCTGAAATTCTTCTCGTGTTGATTATTGGGCCAGGCCGATTATCACTAAGGATATGGTTGAGCACAGTAAAAACCTTACTGAAGATATAAAACCATACACTTATGGTCGTTGTTTAAGCATGGGTCATGGTATTGATACATTACCAACGAATTTACTGGGACAGTATGAGATATCTGCATAGATTACAAGTGAGGAACAAAAAACGCTGTCCTCGCGTCGCTTACTTGTGGTTCCTAGCGTGGCTGAGCAAACATTAGTCAGGGTTTCGGTTTGTTCAGTGAACAAATTTCATATTTGTCAAAGTTCCAGGAAGCGTCACCCAAGAGAGCCAACTTAAACCACCACTCTATCATGTTGAGTGACTAAGGTGAAAACACGTGGTGTGTCAGTCTTTCTTCTATCTTTAGAGTACTACTACAGACTGACTCAATTTAAATAAGACGCTACGTTCACTGAATTGAATCTCACGTAAGGTTAGCAAGCTATCTAAGCTTGATATGTTAGCAATTGAAACCCGACAACTTACTTTGCTCAGTTAGCAAAACACAAGTCTTAACGTCTTTGCTAACATGGGAATTCCGAAATAATGGAAGTTATGGGAGCAGCTTAGCCCTTTACTGGACTGAACATCGATGAATTGATTTGTTAGCCAAAACACCGCCAGCTTCCTAAATTATCTGCATTGGCTTTAGTGACACTTAGCTAGCTGAGTAGCATTTTAGCTTCAGTATGGCTGCCGAATCCTTATCCTGTAGTAACTTTCATGAAATATTTCGTATAGGCCTACACATACGTAAAAGCAACATGCTGAGTCGGAAATGTGTGGGTTTTTTTTTGTTGATAGCCTACCCGCTTTTGACTGCAGGCAAGAATTTCCGGAACTGATGTACTACTTGGCGCGTACTGAGTACAGTCATAGGACTTTGGTAACGCTAGTGCCGGGAAACATTGCGCAAGCGTATAAAATGCGGGGCGGTATGAATTTACCTTGGTAGCAAAGTTCGGAGAGAGGGCTGTTGCAGATTGAAGCTTGGTCATCTGAAGGTAACTTTGACACAACACCCTTATCCATCATTCATGCCGTGTGATATTTATTCTATAACCTACAATAAAACACTGCTAAACTTAAAACATCCGTGAAGCTTTAGGGTAGGTTGCAATTAAGCCTGTGAATCAGGTAAAAAGACAACCTTTAATATGAAATCCCAAACTTATACAATTGATCCACAATGAATTAACCATCGAGTTATCATTTAAAAAAAAACTGGCTAAAGATCCATCCCTACAATTTAGTATCATGACATTAGGTAGACTGAGGCTGAGTCTTTCTAGCATCACTGAAGACAGGATTAGTGTGTGAGTGTCATTTTGGTGTCACTTTCTAAAATGCAACCTCCTGCACCTCTTCTCATACTGTAAACCATCCATCCCAAACTATAGGTCTTGCAAAGACACCAGAGGCTCAACATGCTGAGACACTTTGTGGTCCTTCTGGTGCTCGTGCATTTTTCAAAAGCTGATGACACAATCAAAGAAATACTTTCCCATCTAACGGACCTTCTCAACCAGCAGCATTTCCTCACCTTTGTGAGTAAGCAATTGTATAGTTATTATGCCTAAGGATTGAAGAGTATTCAGAATACCAATGTTATATAATGTAAAGGATATTGATACCAATGTAATGTATTTCATATAATGTGTTTCAATCGTATGCCTTCTGCATAAACTTCCAACAAGGTTTTATCAGGACTGGGTGACACATCATTTTTGTCCCATATGTCTGTAGGTGTTAGAGAGTCCCTGCTACCCTGGCACAAGAATCCACTGGAATGTGGTAATTGGTGACTTCAATGGCAGTTTCAAGACGTAGTCTAAGTGTTTAGACAATATAGTGACACTTGACATTAGATTTAGATACTTTATTCATCCCCTGAGGAAAAATTAGAACTCTGTTTTTGACCCATCCATTGGCAGTTAACACACACACTAGGAGCAGTGAGCAATTAGCCCATACACACTAGGAGTAGTGAGTACACACACCCTGAACAGTGGGCAGCCACTTCAGCTGCAGCGCCTGGGTGTCGGGTGCCTTCCTCAAGGGCACTTTAGCTGTGGATGTTGAGGGCTGTTTATTCACCCATGTCCCCATTTTGCCTGCCGGTCCAGAAGATCTAACCGGTGACCTTTCTGTCCCAAGCTCGCGTCTCTTACCTTTAGGCAACACTTTAATAATGTAAAAAAAAAAATGTAAAATTAAGCAGATTGATATTGAACATAGATTGTGGAAAATGAAACATGGATATTTAGACAATGCTGAAAATAGCTCACCCTTTTCTTAAATTTAACCAATGACTTTGTGTTTTCTCCGACAGTTCAGCTGCAAAAAGGTCGTCGCTCAGGAACTGTTGAGAGCATTAGAACATGTTAAAATAACATCTTTTCATACCACACATAGACTTGAGGAAACTGTGAGAAAACTGCAAATCAATATTGAAGGATTGATTGAAGGAGACCAACCAATAAGTACTATTACTGTGAGTATCAAAATTCCCGTTATTTAAATATCACTATCAAATATGACAAGGTAGTCAGCCAGATCCTTTGTTTTTGTGACTTCTGGAATCATATGGTAATATTATTGAAAATGTTCAAAATATATACTTAATCTTTTCCTCCTTTTCTAGGCTGAAGAGGACTGTGCCAAAGAAAAAATCATGTTTGTCAAGGCTAACAGCATGGAAAACTTAGTATTTATAAACCGTTATATAAGATTCTTCCAAGATTGGCTTACAAATCTAACATGAGCTTCCATTATCCTCACCAACTCAACTAAAATGAATCATGTATTGATCAGTGGGCAGATTTCATCTTTTAAACTGAAATGTATAGGTGAACCAGACAAAGAGCTAACTGAATCATAAATGATGTTAACCGTATTTTGTGTTGTATATTGGTTTTGTTTTAGAGTTGATATTTAGTATTTTTAAGTATTTATTTAGAGGAATACGGTTACATGTTAATGAACAGAAAGTTTAATATATGCAATGTTTTCTTTGTCACACTGTCACTTTTTCTTTCTGAGAAAAAAAGTCCCTCAAGAAATAATTATTTTTAACAAGATCTTCTGTGCTACAAATGATTGGACCCCTAGACATTCTTCTAAACAAAATGTAACAGAAGCCTTTCTTTCCATTTATATTGTATTTTTTAAAAGTTAATCAGAGTGTTTAAAAACCTTCAAGCAGTAATCCATGACTCCCTGTTTCACAGCCTATCACTCACTGTGATGTTTGTGCAAGATTAATGGGCCGACGCAATACACTGGAGATACTGAAATATTACATGATTACAGTGCATCCAGAAAGTATTCACAGCGCTTCACTTTTTGTTATGTTCCAGCCTTGTGCTAAAATCGTTTATTCATTTTTTCCTTCATCAATCTAACCTCAATACTTCATTATGACAAAGCGAAAAGAGGATTTTATTTTTTTTTGCAAATATATTCAAATTAAAGAACGACAATATAACACGTACATAAGTATTCACAGCCTTTGCTCAATACTTTGTTGAAGCACCTTTGGCAGCAATTACAGCCTCAAGTCTTTTTGAGTATGATGCTACAAGCTTTGCACACCTATTTTTGGGCAGTTTCTCCCATTCTTCTTTGCAGGACCTCTCAAGCTCCATCAGGTTGGATGGGGAGCGTCTGTGCACAGCCATTTTCAGATATTTCCAGAGATGTTCAATCGGGTTCAAGTCTGGGCTCTGGCAGGGCCACTCAAGGACATTCACAGAGTTGACCTGAATCCACTCCTTTTTTATCTTGGCTGTGTGCTTAGGGTCGTTGTACCTGATGAACCTTCGCCCCAGTCTGAGGTCCAGAGCGCTCTGTAGCAGGTTATCAAGGATGTCTCTGTACATTGCTGCATTCATCTTTCCCTCGATCCTGACTAGTCTCCCAGTTCCTGCTGCCGAAAAAAATAACATCCCCACAGCAGGATGGTATTGGCCAGGTGATGAGCGATGCCTGGTTTCCTCTAGACATGACGCTTGGCATTCAGGCCAAAGAGTTCAATCTTTGTTTCATCAGACCAGATAATTTAGTTTCTCATGGTCTGAGAGTCCTTCAGGTGCCTTTTGGCAAACTCCAGGTGGGCTTACATGTGCCTTTTACTGAGGAGTGGCTTCCGTCTGGCCACTCTACCATACAGGCCTGCTTGCTGGAGTGCTGCAGAGATGGTTGTCCTTCTGGAAGGTTTTCCTCTCTTCACAGAGCTACGCTGGAGCTCTGTCAGAGTGACCATCGGGTTCTTGGTCACTTCCCTGACTAAGGCCCTTCTCCCCCGATCGCTCAGTTTGGTCAGGCGGCCAACTCTAGGAAGAGTCCTGGTGGTTCCAAACTTCTTCCATACGGATGATGGAAGCCACTGTGCTCATTGGGACCTTCAATGCTGCAGACATTTTTCTGTACCCTTCCCCAGATCTGTGCCTCGATACAATCCTGTCTCGGCGGTCTACAGACAATTCCTTGGACTTCATGGCTTGGTTTCTGCTCTGACATGCACTGTCAACTGTGGGACCTTATATAGACAGGTGCGTGCCTTTCCAAATCATGTCCAATCAACTGAATTTACCACAGGTGGACTCCAATCAAGTTGTAGAAACATCTCAAGGATGATCAGTGGAAACAGGATGCACCTGAGCTCAATTTTTAGTGTCATGGCAAAGGCTGTGAATACTTATGTACATGTGATTTTTTGTTGTTTTTTATTTTTAATATTTTTGCAAAAAAAATTATTTAATCCATTTTGGAATAAGGCTGTAACATAACTAAATGTGGAAAAAGTGAAGCGCTGTGAATACTTTCCGGATGCACTGTATATAAAAAAAGAAACCAACAGGGGGCAGCATTGACCTAACTCAGTCTTACAGGTATAACGGTAAAGACAAGGAAATACATCTTGTATACACTTGCTATGCGTTTTAACAATGATAAGAAAGCATATCACAGAGGACTGCTTATGTCATTAAGGTAATCATTATGAAATAAAAAGTAAATAAACGAAAGTTTGTTTATACAAAAAGACTACTCAACATATTTGTCCTTTTCAGCTGTTTTGAAGCATGTCAACATGGTAAGGCATATTTCATAAACAGGGCTTGAGTGTATAGTAGACTTAGAAGGTGCTACAGGTACCCTACTGCTAACTGCCCTGTATTTATAATTTTCTCTCTTCCTTTACACATTTTATCCCTCTGATAATCACTCACACACTCACCCTAAGTTTTTTATGTCACATTTATTTAGTTTATGTAGGCAAATGACGGTCCTCTGGGTCATCTACACCAACCAATGCATCACTGTCACCACTACGTACTGCCCAGACTCTTGCTTTGTAAGTGGATATTTCCCTGCTTGCCAATGCTTGTGCACATCTAACAACCACAGTATAGCTACAGTTGCTTTATCATCTGAAATGGATATGAAGTCACGTAACAGACAAATCAATTGAAGTGGCATCAGAAGTGGTTGTTGTTCTCCCCCAAGAATGGTCTGCCCCAGAGATGACCGCTTGCAGCTTCAGTCAACATACGCCACTCAAAACACATAACTGCGACCAATACCAAAGATGTTGAAGGAGACAGCACCATACAAACACTGCCAAATTCAAACAGCTGGCTGAGCGCATAGAAACACATTTAGAATAGCAAAAAGAGTACATATGTATTTTTAGAATGAGTTGGTTTTGTGTGCAGTGCTGATGGCCACCATAACAAGGCATTACACTAGTTTAGAAACTTTGAGGTGGATTAATCACTCATTACTCCCTCTCACATTTTAAGAGTCTCCGATTCTGGCCAATTAAATTACATTTCCCCCTTAATGCTCTTGAAGCAATGTGTTGATTGGCTGGAATTGTTTATGCCTCGGTCTAAACCCCTATGTTGTTTTCTCATTTACAGAGCCAGGACTGTGTACAAACACTGGAGTTCTTTTGAGCATCCACACTGAATGGACAGCTAGAGGACCGTGAGGAACAATTCACTGAATTTGACAAAAAGTGTATTTGATTAGAATCAGGAACTGCCCTCCTTATTTCCACTCACGTTTAAATAGGATTCAGCCATCATGAGATGAGGTTTTCTCTCTTCTTCTGAAGTTCCCTAAGTCATTTTTCTCCCTGGAGAACTAACCATGAAACCCCAATTGCTTTGATGTATTGTCTGCTTTGATTTAGCTAAGGGTATCATTTTATGTGTGCTGTATAGCATCTACCGATGAATGTCAGTGGCTACTTGAGGTGGTCTTGCTAGCCTCCAGCCGTTCTGGCCATATTGCGCATCATTGTTGAAACTGATGTAATGATACTACTAACTGCAGCCATGTAACCATGACATACATTTGATAGCCAGTCAAAAAAAAAAAGTTCATCCATGTTTCTATTTGGGTTTTAAGATCATTCAGTGCATAGTGCATAGTATGATTGTGGACAACTTTTCAAGATCTGTGAAACCCTTTGTGTTTGTGATTATTTAACTTACGGTATTTACCTCATCCTTTTTATAATCTGTTTTTAAGTATGTGGCTACAATGTCAATAGTGTGAAAGGAATGAGCCAATGAAGAAAAACAATTGATTTGAATCCCTAGTTCATTCCCCCCTCCCCCCCCCCTATTATTTTCTGGTCCTGATTCCTTTTCCTTCTTTGTTTATCTTTATGTAATTGTTTCTTTGACCTTGTTTGTCATGAACTGTGAATGGATCATAACTCCCCTTCGAGCTGAGTCACAGTACTAGGACGCTGCCACCTCCGATCAAAGGCTTCTTTCACTGGCGTGATGAAAAATGAGAAACTCAATGCGGGAATGGGGAGGGGGGGCGGCGATGACACTCTCCTGAGAGTGACCTGAATAAAACCCTCTGCAAAAGGACATCGACTTTCTGCCAAAGAGATCATGGCTCGCATCCATTTCTGCTTTGGTAATCCTTTTGGATGCTCTATTTTTTTCTAAGCTTTTTTTTTTTCACTTCTATCAGTAAACAAAGTAGTGGTATACTAAAATGGAAGTGACAAACTGTCCTAAGGTCATACTCAACATCCCATTCACATGAAAATCTGATTGTGAAGAGAGACAAGAGTAGATGATCTAGGAAAAAAGGTGGGGTGAGAAGAGGATACAGCGATACAAGGGAACTAGAAATAAATAAATAAAAAATACCATGCCTGTAAGATGTAATTTTCAGAAATGCCCAGTAGCATGGCGACTGCGTACCCTCATCACTCTTATCCCCTTATCGGGCCACAAAATTAGTCATGCACAAAATAAGCAATTATATTGATCCGCGTATACCTGACAAGGGATTCATCTCACATTACCCAGAACACAGGCTCTTTTTGTTCCGGCTTTGAGAACACATTCTGCTGGCTGGCGTGGTCCAGTTTCAAAGAACGTTGTGACTTTCAAAAGGCTGACAATTAGCGGTGTTGATAATTCCTGGCAGATACTGAGCAAGTGCTATTTTTCTTCTCTGAGGTCACCTTTCTAGGGGCAGGTTGGGGGTCCATACGTCAGGTCTGTTGATCTGCAGTGTAGCTCAGAGCAAACCCCAAACCCAGCACCTCCTTGACATCATGATTTGTTAGCAATCTTAAGCGTTCACCCCTAGGAAATCGAATGTCTGTTAGGTGATAAAGTTATTTGGCTCTAGGGGTCAGGTGTTTATGGGGTATTTTTATGTCCTCCTCAGCCTGTTTTCACCTCAAAGATAAGGATGACACAAGTAAGCTTCAGGTTTTCTTGAATTAATTAACATGAAGTAGCACTGCATGTTTTCAGAATGTACATTTCAAAGCTACAGTTTAAATATGTCTAATGTGTAACACAATTCAAAATGATATTATGAGCGCAGACATGAATGATTTCAACGGGAGGTCATGGTCCACTCTGACAGAATCATGCTATACAGGGATACACCACACAGCACATGTCTGTGACGTCTGTGTAGACAATTCCACTGCACCAGGAGTTCTCTCATGATGTTTCAGTGAGATCTGAAATTGACAGTGCAACCCCCCTCTAGATTCAAGTCATGAGCCATGGTCCTTAAACAGCAGAACACCTGTAACCTGACTACATGCTGTACGCTACACAGGAACACTACAGATATGATATCGGTAAAGATACGGATATCTGTAAAGATGCCCACTGGAGTTATTGTGTGCTTCCTATGTAGTACTTACATGACACCATACTCTTTAGAAGAACATAAAGCTTAGAGATTCATGTTAAAAAAGTTAATGCATTTACTTTATTCTGCAGAACTGAACCTACACAGCTCTTTGACTCAATATTAGCTACAGACTTTAATTTGTGCATACATCTCTGTAGGCCCACTCATGGAAATTGCCATTGCCATTACCCCACTGCATCTGCCCACCAAGACATTTAATTCACTTCTAAAATCCTTTCTTTATCCTCTTTACTCCAATAACAAGGGGTTGTATGAGTAAAACATCTTTTCTGTATGGTCCATAGGCCTGTCATTAAACATATAGGAATTGTATATTTATAACTGTTTTGTCATAAGTATGTATCATTATCAAATCATTTTTATCTCATTAAATTGAATTGAATTAGCCCTTAAATTGGATGTATATTCTAAGGGGGTTATTTGTCTTTAACATAGAGGCCACTGTGAGCGATATTTTTCCTAGCTTTTGTAATTTATGTAGACGTTTTGTACACGTTTTCCTTTATTGTCCAATTGTCCTTTCCTTGTGTCCTCAAAGTAATAAAGTGTGGTCTTGATATGTAATGTACACACACAATGACTTAAATTGACCTCCTGAAGTGTGCATTTTGTGCTCACTTTCTGTCATTTTGCTACATTTTCATTCAAAATGGAGTCAGTAACATGACCCCTAAACCCTAAATCATGATAATGTAGTGAACGTTGTTTATTGGCCATGTTGACCACACCTCCTGTTATGAACTAAGATTGGTGCACTTGATTGTTGCACTTCAAGATTGATGAAAGTGAAATCTACATGTTTAGTTGAATAAAAAGGCAGAGAGGGAAATGAAGGAGGAAAATTGAGAGAGGCTGGCGGAATGAACCAGTACTCCCCTTTCAACAGTGTTAGTGTGAGAGTGTTGTATGCCACTTTGGCCTGGACATTTTATGGACTACCCACATTGAGTATGACATTTCGGCCTAGACATTTAAAGTATTAGCCAAACTGGGTAGACTAGGTTGAGTTAGCTCCTGGTCGCGCTTAATGACCAGTGGCGTCCCTTAGAATATAGCAGCCAGGAATACATTAGGCGGGTTAAGCGTGGGTGTGGGCGTTTTGTATGCGGGCTGTTGGTTCTGTGGGCTACTAGGTTTGTGCTAAATTTGTATGCATTTTTAGGTTTCGTGAATTAACTTAAATTAATCATCAACATTCTTTTCAAACTTCTTAAACTTAAACCAATATTTGGTTGTAGGACATCCCCAAACCAAAGTATATTTTTTATCAGATCCATGTTTTGTCACAAACAAAGTGGTGCACAGATTGATAACAAAAGGGAAGTGACATGAATGAATGAATAATGAATAAATAAGCATATAAAAACACAGGAACTTTCAATGAAAAATACACAAAAACCCTGATACCCATTCCAGTACATGAGGCAATCGACATCAAAGACTTTGTTTAAAATATTAATGCTTCTTGGGGACAAGACAGGCCGATATTGTACACACCATAGTCTATGAAAACATGTGCCCTATTTAACCCAGAATGTATTAATATTACGACAATATTGTGCTCACGATTTAAGATCTTCGTGAATTAATTAAGGGCACGTTTACGTAGATCGAGCTTATGTGTACGTAGCCACGGATAAGATAAAAAAAGGTAATTAAATTAAATTAAATGTATTTATATGGCGCCAAAACAATTAAATTGTCTCCAGAATTGAGACCAGGGCCTGAACACCCTTAGAGCAAGCACAATGGTGACAGCAGCGATTAAAAACTCCCTGTTAATCAGGAAGAAACCTTAAGCTGAACCGCGGCACATAACGGGGGCCCATCTGCCTGAGGCTGGCCGGGTCAAATTGGCCCCTCTCTGGTTCTGTAGTCTTCCAAAATTAGAGATAACAAATTTGTAAACCGTGGCAAATAATCACTCATATACCAAATATGAGGCCTATGTGTCTTTCACAGTCTCCATCATGGGTGACCTAATTTCAAAGATACATGCCTTCTGAGATGAAATATTTTCACAGTATTTAAATGAAGTGCATTAATGGGGAATTTGTAGGAAAAATCAAACAGAGAGATGGATAAAGGCTTTCGCCTGCAGCAATTCAGTGCTGAGGCAAGAAGGGTTAGCGTGCACTTAATATAATATTTTTTTTTTTCTCTGTTCCAAAAAACCTAGAGAAGGGAGAAAGATAGAGAGGGACACACATACACACACACAGACAGAGAGAGAGAGTATTAAGCTATCAAAGAAGGGCCAAGTGTCCATTTTATGATAGCTACAGCGTCTCACAACTGGAGGCCGGTGCACTTCCAAAATTCAGGCAGTGAAAAGGACATAGTTGAAATGCAGAGCTGGAGCTCACAAAAGACTTTCATTGACTTTGTGTCTGGGAGAAGCTGAAGTGAAGAGACGTCACCACATGTGATGCATTTATTATGATAGTTGCTTTCACCTAATAAAATTCTGATTGCTCTTGAAGGTTATCACTTAACCAATCTACCCATGCCTCTTTAATGTCTCCCTCTGAGACACTGAGATGGTCCTGGCTGCATCACTAATGGTATCATGATAAATACTTTGTGTGATTCTCTCGGTTTAAAATTAGCCAGTCAACCCAAAAACATGAATTGAAAATTCCCTGCTCATAGACATCCTTCTGTGATCCATGGAAAACATGATCATAGAACAAATGCAGCTCGACACCTGTAGCATTCCATAGCTCAGGTGTGCGGGTTAGTTATGGTTCACGGTCATGCTTCAGGATCAACTGACATTGAGCAGGCAAAGAGGTCATTTCAGTGCATTCACATGAACGATCTACAACACCAAGCTTTCATGTCACGCTATGCCTTCTTGATTTACATTTTAATGTGTGTTTTTAACATGCATGCCTTGTTATAATGTGAAATGTTCCACAAGCAATATTATCCAGGCTGCATATATAATAGGAAAAGGAAAGAGCATGTCTACAAATCCAGGAAATACAAGCATTTTTAATGCATTGTCTCTCAATTCTTCCGAGAGAAATTTAACGTGGCAGATGTTACTGTAGTAGTTTAGGGAATGAATGCCAAAAGGATTCATGCATACATAAGACTGCAGAAATGAATGTTTGAATGGGCTTTGTGACCAAGTAGAGCTAGAGAGACACAGGAGTAATTCACACTGTGAAATAGCACATAACAGCTTGTATATAAGAATGACACTGAATGGTAACCCCATCTAAGAGGTTATTATGAATTGCTATTGTATTTATACTCAGTCATATCTAATTTTCTACAGCGGGAACAACTGAAATATGACCCCCCCCCCCCCCCCCCCCCCCCTTAACACAAACACACACAGACACACACACACTCTTATGGCCCCTCTTATATATCATCTATCTTTCATCTGTGGATTTCAAAATCTTCACATTTATAGCTTTTAACTCTCTCTGACACATGCCTCAGCATGACCCTCTCCTGACCCTAACTTCTCCTCAGAAAAGTCAGTTTGATAGCAGTGAGGGTCCTGCTGGCATTTTCTGTAAATAAGAAAAGGCACAATGTGCAAACTGCTCCACGTAGTGAAAGATTGAATGAATTTGTAAACGTGTCATTTGCAGCGCCAACAATGTAACAACATTTGCATCCAAACAACGTGCCCATGTATAAGCATACCAAATCTTAAAACTTTGAAACAAAGATATTTTAATTTGTCAGTTGGACAAATGGACGAATCACGAAATTTGGCGTGCGTGCAAAAAACGTGGTAGTGATGCAGCTTGTGGTAGATTTTTCCCCATTAAACATTATTCACTAGGTGGCGCTACCCCACAAATGAGTCGTAATGAGCTGGGGTCATGCGGCTCCTAGAGGCTAACTTGCCTTAAAAATGTCATAACTTTTGGCAAACCGGTTGTTGAGCTATTGCCCCAAAAGTGCTATGAGCCTACCTCACTTCAGGGGGTGCTAGCACGAAGGGACACACCAACCATCAATCAACCATGTGGGCATGTGTTTTTGTTTAACTATAAGGCCCTTATTGGAAAGCTGCCATCTTGTATCACCTCTATTCTTGACTGGTGCTCCAGGCCATATCAGACTCGGTCTAATGACACTGTCTTTGCAGGTCTCTCAAGTCTGTACTGAGCTTGGAAGATCTGCTTTTAGTAGCTATGCTCTAACCACATGGAACTCTTTACAATGCATCCTTAAAATTCATTCTTTGGTAACCCTCTGTCGTTTTAAATTCACGATCACAAACCATTTTGCTTATGTTTGTACCCGTGTTAATGGATTGTCTCTTGTGTCTGTTTCCTTTATTAACTGCATTTGTGTATTTGTTGTATTGGATTGTTTTTTAATGTGTATCTTTTATTTCTTGTATTGTTTTAAGTATGTACTCAACATCACTGTACATGAGGGGCTCGCCCTCAATGTTTTATCGAGTTTAAATAAATATCAGAGAAATGACCTGTCAAAATCATATACTGTGCCATTCAATATGGCCATTCAGGAAAATGAAAGTGGTTTTATTGATGCGTTTCCTGCAATAACCCAGGGGATAAGAACAGAGCCAGTTCTGACCCGTTTAATGAGGTAACCTCTGGACAAACAGTCACCTCTATTACCTTTGTGGCACTTTACACCTCCCCCCATTATCTGAGCCTTACGAACCCGTCAGGGACACTGTTATTAAGGAAACTCACCATACCAACCAATCTTTTCGAGAAAAGAGATGCTCTGATGTGGATTTTTAGTGAACTACCTCTTTGTTGGTGGCTGTGCTGTGTGCACAGGTGGTTACCCATAGTGTTGGTTCTAATAGGCATTTACACATGCTGGGAGATTGTGTTGGCAGGTTCACAAATGAAAAAAGCTTATCTGACCCTTCATCTCTCTGATTTTGTCTCCTGCCATGGTGAAAGAAGCATTTTTCTTGCAAGATAGATGAAAACTACACAAAGGCTGGTGGGGGATAGAATACTTGCTGTTATAAGCCCATAGCAAAATTTCAACAAGACACCTTTTGTGTCTTAAAATCTCCATACCATACCAAGATTTGACCGATGCACAGTCTAGCGCAAACAAATGCTTGATGTACACACACACACATGCACACACACACACACACACACACACACACACACACACACACACACACACACACACACACACACACACACACACACACACACACACACACACACACACACACACACACACACACACACACACACACACACACACACACACACACACCAGACTGTTTGATAACATAAACTATAGTATGAACTAAAGCTAAAAGCAAAAGGGGTTGTTCAAGCTCTTTTTACTCTATTAAAACAGATTTGCTGCCTTACATTGTACATATGACCCACTTAATTCTGTGCAAGACAAAAAAAGATTTGGAAGATGAATTCTAGTGACTGTAAAAATGGGCAGACTATTCTTTCTAAATTTACCTATGTAATTTTGGATTAGGTTTACTCAAAAAACTAAATGTGAATAAGAATCGGCCAAGTGGGACTTGCTGGGAGACTGGTACATCCAGGACCATGGAGAGCGACTGCTCAACATCTGGGCTAGGCTGTGCCTTGCAATCCCAACAGTGTTGTGAGTGTAGGTTGAATCTGAAGCTGGATTAGTGTTGTTGTGACAATCTTGTCAGTGGCCCTTGAAAACATATATATGTCACGATGCTCTCTCTGTCGTTGCCTATATTTCTTCTTTAGAGCTGGTTAGTTGCTTCATTTGTCACACTTTCCCACAAAAATAAAATAATCCATTGTATCTTTACTCTTTCCCTCTGTCTGTCTGTCTCTCTCTCTCTCACACACACACACACACACACACACACACACACACACACACACACACACACACACACACACACACACACACACACACACCTACACACACACACACACATACACACACACACACACACACACACACACACACACACACCTTTATTTGTTACTGGCTCATTTTGTTTGGAGAGAGGCGTTAAGCCTTCTCCTCAGTGTGCTGCTCCCAACAAACAAATGTAGCCAGCCACCCTTCCTAACACCAATGCACTGTAATCTGGTGTGCTTTAAAAACAAGTCCTCATGGGAGACCATCCCCTGCCTTGTCTTCTTGGAGCAGCCCGAGGCATGGTGTACACCATAGTGACTACAGTTCTGACAGGAAGCCATAGAAGATGTGTGAGAGCTCCTCACACGAGTGGATGTGTGGGTTATTTTTTCGAGCACAGTGTCTCCCTATCTCTCCAGATGCACAGAGAAACAGAGACAAAACATTTTAATTACAAACTATGGAATTGTCTTTCCTTGCTTATTGTGAAGCGTTTCAGAGTCAATTTAGCCCCCATTATTCTCTTTACTGTCTGACCACCTCTCTTTTCTCTTGTCTCTTTGGAAGTCACCAGAGAAGCTCACGACTTTACCCAGAAATGCTGTCTATTGTTGTCCTCTGTGGGAAGCTCATCAGTTCTCTCCACATATCAATACGCCAGACAGAGTGTGCATGTGTGAGAGAGAGATGTGAAAAACTAACCATTTAAAATTTCTGTCACACCATTTTGCATTCTGAGTCACTCCAAACAAATGATTGTTTTTAATCCATCTCATGACAGCACATGTGAATCCTGCTGCCGTTGAATTCAAGCAGAGATTAGGCTTTCAGGCTTTTCCCTTTCAGTGGGCCTTCTGTCTAAAAAACAATGAGTAAATCATTTGAACCACTTCTATGGTCTATGTGCATACGGTTGCAAAGGGTTATTCTTTCCCCCATCAATTTTCTTTTGAAGACGCAGACATGTTTTATTTCATAGTTTTATGATCATTTGTTACTAGACTGTCAATTCATTAACTAAATCCTATAAGACTATTTGAAACATACGAGAAGAATGGTCCATGGAGAAGCTTCACTTCTAGTTGCTGTTGTCATGAGCCACTTCCTCAAATGTCCTCAAATAGTGTCACAAGGAATCTTTATTGCAAAGGGAGATTTGGTGGAGAATTACTGTCAACCCACTGGTTTGCTGGTTCAGCCAGGGCTGCTGAGCGGAGGGCACCACTGTCACTGCGAGGTGATCTGCCACCACATGGCTAAGGGTTCAGCTCTGACTGTTCCCTCTGTCGACTGCAGACAACGTATGCCCGATGCCCAACCACACTGCCTGCTAGGACTGTAGCACAAAGATGTCTACATGAATTACTTACACACATGCACACGCACACATACACACAGACACACACACACACACACTCTTACTAAGACACTCCCCCCACCCACACACAAACACACACGAGAGAGAGAGTAAGATCTGTTGAGGACCTACATGAGGAACTCGGTCTTGAAGCATGTGAATAAATGCATACATCTTGTGAACATTACAGTGCTTTATTTTTATCGTTTAATCTATTGCAGTCTCTTCGATTTCCAACAGACAAACTATATAAAAGCTTGTCGCCACTACCCAGGGAAAGCAATAGATCCTCTGTAAATGGGGAGACCAAGTCCCTAACTAGAGCAACCAAATGGTGTACAGTAATATTCATCTTCTCGCAGTCACTTAGTCAGGACGAAACTGTTACAAGAAGTTAATAAATGTTCCTGAATTTCAACAGTTATAAATCCCTGCCTCCGATAAGGCCCATTCTCTTGAAATTGAACCATGTACAACACTAATGAAATGAGAACAGATCGAGCGGTTTCACTATTTAGATGATTAGATGACAGCCCACAGTTCCACTGCTATTTGAAGAACTCAAGTCTCCTGTGAGGGTTTTCCCAGCAGATGGCCTCACTGAGCCTATTTATATACAAATATACTGTTGTTCTCTTTCATCATATGTTATTAACCAGAATGTTGCAAAAGCTGTTTGGACATTGCAGAATTGGAAGATATTTTCTGCCCCATTCATGAAATTTCGAATAATTCATGCACAGAATACTAAATCATGCACTTGTTGTGTATACTTGTCCTGAGACAAAATGTAAAAAAAGTTAATATTCAAAATATTCTTCAAAATACCACAGCTCACGAGTAAGGAGCCCCTTAAGAGTCGTGGTGGTGACTTTTTAGGTTTCTGAGCTACTTTTGCATTCTCTCAGAATACTTTTGCATTATCTGACAATGTAACGCAAAAGTATTGTGAGGTAATGCGGAAGTATTGCAAGGTACCATGCTTCAGTTTGGGACGATATTGGGCAGGTGATGAGTGGTGCCTGGTTTCCTCTTATTGGTTTCAAAATGGAATCTGGAGAGAAAGGTTAGGATTGTTTCGGTCAGACAGATACTGGCAGAACCTCCAAACATGAAATAATATCCAGCATGAAGGATTCAAAGTCTGTAAAGAGAAGCAACCATCCAGCACGTCAATGCATGAGTACAAAAAATGAACGAAATGGACACAGATGGGGTTGCTTTGCAGTTCATTACACCACACCACATTTGGCTTCTAGCAAGGAGAGCGAGAGACGGGGAAGAGATAAAAGAAGAGAGAAAGGGGGAGAAAGCACAGTTTTAAGACAGCCTTGTTATGACGACTGTCCCTTTTCCGTAACGCTACAAGTGCAGCACTTCGAACACGTCTGCACTTGTACACTAACACGTGCTAGCACGCACAACACCACTATGCGTCAACTTAAAACCGGACAGGAGCAAGGACCAGACCTCAACGAGCGCTCGTGGAGCACGCAGTAGTTTTGAGAACAGTTGGACAGCTTCGGTTGATATTAATTTATGTTGTAACCACAATAGCAACACTTCAAAAGGAGAATAAACTTGGCATATATTTATGGATGAGAGAATTGAGAAAGTGAGCCATAAAACCATCAGGAAACGCCGCAGCGCAGATCTCTGAGCGCGTGAACAGGCAAGGATCGCAAAGTGGTTCCTGGCGGGATTTTCTTGCCTAAAAGAAGAAGAATAGCACAAGACCACAACTGACACCGTTCTCTCAAAGTAAATGATGTCTGGGAAAAATATTGGTGTCGCCACGTGGGTTCTTTGTTTTTATAAATGTTGATTCGTCGAAGGCGGAGATTGTAAAACAATATGGAACGAAAAAGGACTTATGGCATGGAACCACACTATCAGCATACAAGTCTCTGAACCGTAGGATTCTGGTAATGTTCTTTCGGTATGGAACGTATCATCTTTCGGTTAATTAATTCAGGGGAATAAACCGTTCAGTTTAAGGCAATGTCTCTCCAGAAGGAAGAGATTATATTTGGACATACACAATTGTTTGGTTTGCTGTTTATGTCATTAAGAAAGCCATAGAACTAAATGACGGAAATGATATACTTGCCATTGCCTGCATGTCGCGCTGTGCCGAGTGGGTTTGTTATGTGCCTGCTCATAAGAGAGCTTGTCCTGGGTTCTATATCGGCTAGATGAGCACAGAAGTGCACGGACACATCTCGCTGGTCATTAACGAGAACAATCAGACCAACACAGCACAAATATGATCAATACACTATATCGATTGGCTCATATATAAGGGTAGCGATCGGTCTTTCCTATGTTTATTTGACGTGCATGGAAGAATTCGCGGGGAAAGTTCCGCTTATCCTCCGTTTATACTGGATTTGGAGGAAAAGGCATACATTTTGATGACAAAATACAGCAAACAGTCGGAGTTTCTGACGAAATTAAGAGCTTTGAAATTAGGGCGGATTTGGAGAAATGTAAAGTGGGTAATTTTTCCCCTTTCTTTTTTATGACTGAAGAGCTTGTTCTTAAAGGTTGATGAGGACAGTTTTGCAAGATGATCACGGCGTTGAGGATGGTGAGAGTGCATTCAAATCAGCGAAGTGCACGGTGGATGGCAGCAGAACATTTTTCCATCTAGCTGCTTTCTTGCTGGAAAAGGGAAACTATGGGGTGATTCTCGCATTGGACAGCAGACAGTAAATCATGGATGTGAACTTCTCCACTATTCTGGATAGCAACGTGTCGGAGAGAGACTCGTCTAAGCGCGTTCTCACAGGCTGCTTCCTCTCTCTCCTCATCCTCACCACTCTGCTGGGGAATACACTGGTGTGTGCGGCAGTCACCAAGTTCCGCCACCTGCGCACCAAGGTAACCAACTTTTTTGTCATCTCGCTGGCTATCTCTGATCTGCTGGTGGCTATCCTGGTAATGCCATGGAAGGCAGCAACAGAAATTGTTGGCTTTTGGCCCTTTGGCGCCTTCTGTGATGTCTGGGTGGCATTTGACATCATGTGCTCCACCGCCTCCATCCTTAACCTTTGTGTTATCAGCGTGGATCGCTACTGGGCAATATCCAGCCCGTTCCGCTACGAGAGGAAGATGACTCCCAAGGTGGCTTTCGTGATGATCAGTGTGGCGTGGACGCTTTCCGTGCTCATCTCCTTCATACCTGTGCAGCTGAACTGGCACAAAGCACAGACCACCAGCTACAGCGAGCTCAATGCCACTTACGGAGAAATCCCACCCGACAACTGCGACTCCAGCCTCAACCGGACCTACGCCATCTCCTCCTCACTCATCAGCTTCTACATCCCTGTGGCCATCATGATTGTCGTCTACACCCGCATCTACCGCATTGCCCAGGTGCAGATCCGCCGCATTTCCGCCCTGGAACGAGCAGCGGAGAGCGCCAAGAACCGCCACAGTGGCACGGGCAACAGCTCCGCCGTGGAGTCGGAGAGCTCCTTCAAGATGTCCTTCAAGCGCGAGACCAAAGTCCTGAAGACCCTGTCAGTAATCATAGGGGTGTTCGTGTGCTGCTGGCTGCCTTTCTTCATCGTCAACTGCATGGTGCCCTTCTGTGAGCCCAACAACAGCGGCGACTTCTTCTGCATCAGCTCCACCACCTTTGACGTGTTTGTGTGGTTCGGGTGGGCCAACTCCTCACTCAACCCCATCATCTACGCCTTCAACGCCGACTTCCGCAAGGCGTTCTCCATCCTGCTGGGCTGCCACCGCCTCTGTCCCAGCAGCAGCAATGCCATTGAGATCGTCAGCATCAACAACAATGGGGGGCCGCCACCACCGGCGGCGGCCATCTGCAACCAGTATCAGCCCAAGGAGCTCATTCCGAAGGAGGCTAACAGCAACAGCAGCAGTTACGTCATCCCCCACAGCATCCTGTGCCCGGAGGACGAGGCGCAGCACAAGGAGGAGGACAATGGGATTAAGGAGTTTGAGAAACTTTCGCCCTCCATGTCTGCCAATTTGGAGAGCGACACAGATGTCTCGCTGGAGAAGATCAATCCCATCACACAGAATGGCGCGCACAAATCCCTTGCCTGTTGAGCCTGTTATGTCGCTGATGTGGTATTTACTGAGTGAAAAAAAGACTAGAGATAAAAAAAAGACTTGAGTTTCTCCAAATGAGAGAAACGTGGCTGAGGGTTGTAGAGGGACCAGAATCACCAGTTTGGGGAATCTAAACTGAGCTTCACTGAAGACCTTAAAAACTGTTACTCTGAAATGTGGGAATCAAAAGAATGTGCAATTTGATGGCACTTTAAACTGGATAACTATCTGCAAAACCCTCTCAGCATTTATTAATGACAGACAGGTTTGTTAATAAATGCCTCAACTTGAATTAAACGGCCGAAATAAAAAAAAACGTGTTTTTCACGTGCGTGTGTACACATGTTTCTTAAAGCTTTTGAAAATGTGTATACACGCACTTGGTTTTACAAAGTGAGATTAATAATGTTCCAGAAGCCAATGAGACATGATGAGATGAGATTAGTATATTAGTCAATTACCTTGTAGGTGAGTGCTTTACTTCCACTTGTACAGGTCAAATGCAATTATGAGTCTTTGGTTCAACTTGATGTCAACGATGTCGTGTACATAGTGTCCAGCGTTTATCAAAGTTGGTTAAACTAACTTCTCAATACACTGCTATTCGTGCTAACTAAGAGGAATTAAATAGAGGTGTGGTCGTATGACAGTTTTAATGTGAATCCATGGCCATTTACTCTCTTCTAGGTGTTGTTGTTGCTGGCGATCAGGGGGGAGTGTCAGCCATGGGGACTTTTGTGACTTTTCCATTTTCAGATTTGCACTTGATGATACCAAGAGAATTTATTATTTTCACATGACTTTACTTCTGGGAGGACACGAGAGCAGACAGACAGAGAGGCAGATGAATGTGGGAACAAGGAGTACAGTGCATGTTCATGGAGGTTATACTCACATTGTCAGACTGAATGTGAAGTCATGTTTGTTTTGTCATGGCCCCTCATAGAAAAAAATAACAGGCTCACTAACAATGTAGGGAAGGGCTTTTTAACAGGCTATTTTGAGAATTTCAGTGGGTTAGATGATTATTATCAAATGGAACTCCCCAAGCAACAGCCAGGATTTTCAAACAGGCCATTTTGCCTCAACATTCCATTGGAACTCGATATTATCTCGCAGCCAAATTCCTTTATGAAGTTATTGCTAGAACAGCAACTACCCTCCACCCCCACCCTTCCTCTGGTAGGATCCAGTAGGATCAGAGGACAGTGACAGTTTCCAGTGTGGGCTGAATTAGCCACCCCCCAAGGGCCTCCGGGGACAGTAACCTAGCTCTCACCCTCTTTGAAGGACGACGGCTTGTTTTCACTGGTACCCTGTGCCAGTGTTGTGCAGTAAAAGGTCTCAGCGAAATTGCGAAATGTCATCAATGCATAATTTAAACGCAATTACTTGTGCAATTATAAAAAAGATACAAAATAAATGTCTGTTAGCCAGGAAAGAGCGATGACACGTTGTGACCTCCCATGAATAGCTTAGACTTTGATATTGAGGCAGCAATGGTTTGGTTGTGTGGCTGGTAAAATAAATGGATCAGGGAAGGATAGTTCAGTTTCACTGTTTTTCTTCTTACCTCATGATAATCCTTTGGTTTTGGTCAATGCTTGCATTTGTGACCTTGATAGGTAATTTAATTTTAAGTCAGTGGCCCATTCAAAATCTGAATTGAAAAACAAGCAAATGATTTGATTGTGTGTTTTTTTATTGAAGCACTTTGTAAATTTTCACATCATTCTGGCCTAACAGGGTTCTCAGTAGGTGATTTCATTTCTTAAAATGTCTCCTATTCAGATGGTGTTGTAATGTTCTTTTTGGCCTGTGTGTATGTTGACATCTTTGCAATAGTCTTTTACATATAAGCAACTGCTCTAAAATGTCAGGCCTGTATTTGGTTGGAGAAAAGCTCTCTGGACTAGAACTACAGCATTGTTTTTCATGGTCACTGGTTGAAATAGTTTAGCTCTACGGCTTCGGAAGCACAGTCCCTTGAGCACGTTTAGAAATGCACATTCAAGCGAGATATTCAGCCTTCTCAGAGTCAAGATCGGGGCTGATTTTGGCACCTTGAATTTTTGGCACCTTGTTGATGGCAAGGGCACGCACTCTCCAGCTACATCGGCACAGACGTTCAGCATGTTTAATGTGTGCATCTACGGGCTGGGGAGTCATTGTGCTGTGCTGTAAGTCAATGTGACAATCCCTTAGCTGTGAGCTTGAAACAAAAGTCTACAGCTCCAAATGCTGACCCTATTCCCTCTGTTACAATGAAGGCTGGAGTATAGTACAATGAAACTGATGATCTCATGCTGAATCAATACAAGCAGTGAGAAAGAGATGCAATGAAAAGAACTTCTGTCCCACAATCAGTATTGGAAACCCATTGAGCTTGGTCTCTAAATCTAGGGAGGCAGCGTGCAGTACACAAGAGGCTCATTCACATCAACTCTCTCTCACACACACCTAATCTGTTTCTTCATCTCTCTCTCTCTCCTGTTTTCTCCCTCTGTGTGTCTTGCAGCAGTTCATGTTGTATCTTAACTGCCAGTTTTTTTATGTTTATTGAAATTCTGCAATGAGCCAAATTCATCTAAATGAGTGCATTTATTGTCCACAATTGAGCATTATCTCCTTTAGAAGAAAATCCCACAGGCCTGTTGGGAGATATCATGCTTATTTACCTTTTATGGTTGTCTGAATAATGCTGGTCAGGGTTGTTATGACCCAGAGGGTTGGTTACCAGAGCTTCCAGATCGTTCTTTGCAATTAGGCAAATAGTGTAACATCTAAGGGAGCATGCCCAGGTGAAGACTTTATCGCTGAACCACCTCTGTCTCTGCCTTGGCTGAGGGATCATCTCCTTAATCTCATAATTAAAATGAAAAGAGTTAATAACGTGCTGTGGTTTAATGGCCGTAGATGTAGTTCAGTGTTTTGTCATTACTAATAGAGAGATCTCTGTGACTAGTCTGATGTGTAAATTTAGCTGCCAACCAAACCCATCCACATTCATACCAAATTTAAAAGGAAAGGAAACTTCTTTCAATTTTTTAGCAAAAGTTACCTCGGGTAAATGAATGAGTCAAGGTAAAAAGCTAATTTCTGTTACAGAGCATTTGTCAGCCATCTTGTCAGTATCTCTCCTTGAGAATAAGCTGGGTGGACATCAAATTGAGCCACTGGACAATTTGTTTTTGTTATGTCAATAAGTTATAAAGAAAACTAAGAAAATTATGTGAAGAATTTGTTTTGAAAGAATCATCCCCTACCTCGGTATTGAACAACAAAGTGTAACATAAGTGAAACAAACTAACAAAAACAAAGAAAATGTATTGTATGATGTTCAAATGTAGATGTGAACACAAGTGCTTTTTATCTTGGAAAAAAATCCTTAATTGTGAGTAGATAACTATGTGCTGTTTGTCAATGTGGGCTTGTGGAACACAAAGAGGTGCCAGTTTAAAGATTTAAAATGTTCATGTGCTGCTGTTGTACAGAAACTGTCAAGGGTAAACCCTCAACTTTATTACAGTACCTAGTTTACAGTTTGTATAAAATATGTGCTTTGTATTTGCTAAATAAAAGTGTATGTACATTTTTTATTTTGGCTGTTTTTCCTTGTTACTGACTTGTATTGATGATTTTGTTGGCAGAAAGTTAATTATGTAGTGATGTTCAAAGAGGTCAACAATCCCCTCTGCTTCACCATGTTACAGTCAGTAAAAGAGGAGTACAGCTCAGATGCTCAGATGTCTTGTATCTGTTAGTTAGTTAGCTAATAAAATAACACTAGATAAAAGAGGCACGCTTTAGTCTTGCCTACATCTACATAGACACAATGGTTCTGTGTCTTTCAGCACTGAGGGGGAAAAAAAAACGGAACTGGCCACCAAAAACAGGAATGAGATCAAAGCAAAAAAAGCTCAAATCCACAACAAAAGCTAGTGAGATAATGGAGGGAGAGCCCTTAAAATGCCATAATTCACACCAGGGTCATAGGTCATCTGCAATTTGTAGGTCCAGTAGTTTATTGAAAAATCAGCTCTTGGTTGGGGATCAATTACCATTGATCACACTGATAGCGATGCACATTTTTCTCTCGCTGCTCTGCAAATGGCCTCTGCAGGGTTATTTACATAACACGTCTGTGTGTAAGTCCAGTATTGCACTTACCTAAGAGTTGCAAATGTAGTGTCAATAATAGCTAGGGTTGGGAAGTAACTCATTACATTTAAGGGAGTTGCATGATTTAATTACATATATGTAATTCAATTACAGTTACTAATCCAAATGTTGTGATAACAAAAGGGTTACATCCCAATACTTTCTTTTCTGTAAAAATCCTTAAAGCTTTATGTAGTATATAACAACAGCAAAATACGAAAAGAAAAGAAAAGAGCTCCAAGATATTTAATTGAATCTGAAATCAATCAGCCCAATAACTCTATGAGATGATCCACTACACTTCACTTCAGCACAGCGGCCCCATAAGTCATCATCTGAAGCACCTCCTTCTTCACTCATAGATTCACAGATTTCTGTTTTGCATTTGCCTCCTAAAGCTATGTTCGCCCACTGTGTATACATGACTAGAAGGATTTTTGGCAATCAGTTCTTCTGAACGTATTCTTAACAACAACACTATTTTTTACCAATGCATTTTGTTTTTAGGAATGTCTGTTTCCCAATGAGGGAACAGAATAAATGGATATATTTCCGTCTGTGCACCAGTGCAGCTCAACGATGTGCAATCTGTCAGCACCTAAGTGACTTTAACCCAATTTGCGAATCTGTTCAAAGCCTGAAATCACCATCGTTGCTCCTCTCCTCCACCCTCCCTCTTTCCACACAGTCTCTGCTTTCCTCACCCTCCCCACCCCCACCCCCTCCTTCCATACTTTCATGTCCCTCATCCAGGTAATGTGAGTGAACAGGGCCATTTAGAGTAAAGCGGAAATGAAGAGGGAAAGCCCTCGAACAGACCAAACACGCTCCGGCTCCCAGCCTGCTGGCGTCCCACTCCAGCTGAAGAGGAGAATGAAAGCATTTCAGAAGCGTTTTAAACAGCAGCAGCTTTAGCTGTTCTGACATATGGAAGGTGGATTGCCACCTGGAAACCAACTGCAGAACGTGTCAGAGGAATAATCTGCTATTATCTGACGGACACCATGTGTGCGGAGCACATGAGCGCATATATCAGAGGCGACCAGCTGAGGAGAGGGTCTAAAAGGAAATAGGCTATATGCGTGAGTGACTGACCTACTGTTTATTGCTGTCGCACAGATGAAAACCTACATCTCTCTCTCTCTCTCTCTCTCTCTCTCTCTCCCTCCCTCCCAGGCCCCTAAACATATGTGGAAATGCACAGATACACAACAAGTAAACACACAAAAATGCACATAAACACGCACATAGTATAAACATACATATACACATCTGTATTTACATTTCATGTATGTATGTACATTAATATATATATATATATCATATATGGACCTATGCATATACCTCACACACACATAATAGAGGAGCTGGAATTGAGTAATGTAGAAACAGAGAAAGACAGATTGGAGAAGAAAGAGAAACGTAAAGTGTGAAATAAAAAAAAGAGAGAAAGAGAATGAGACAGGGAGAAAGAGACACAGAGATGGAGAGAAAGGGAGAGAGACGGGGAGAAAGAGACACAGAGATGGAGAGAAAGGGAGAGAGACGGGGAGAAAGAGACACAGAGATGGAGAGAAAGGGAGAGAGAAGGTTAATAAGAGACCTGGGGCAGTGCAGAGCTGGCTGGGGCAGGAGGCGGTGGCTGTGAGCGTTTTTAATGTGCTTATGTAACCACACTCGCCTCCTGACTCCCACATCATCACACACAGGGCCAGCCCCGACACCCTCTCCTCCCTCGCTAAATATCATCACCACTAAGGCACTCCGCCAGCCTGCGTCATGGGGAATAATATTTTTGATGTTGTTGTTTTTGTTGGTGTTTTGTTGTGGCGGTGCTGTTGGTCTGGGGCTCTTTATCTCCTTCTGTGCTGTTTTCCTCCCCCTTTCAAGTGCCGGCCTAATTATGTTTTTGGTCAAATAAGCCCAAGCCAATCACTGGAACTAACAAGACGAAAAGAAAAAGAAAAAAAAACAGTGCATAATCATTATTAGGACGAGTGGATGGAGTGAAGCACTGGATGTGTTTTCATGATTAAAACACCGGCTGAAGCCCCAGCCAAGCCCCACTTGTGGCTGGACGCGCTGATGAATAGCAACCTATCTAAACAGAGTTGAAGGAAGGATGTTTCACTGCAATCAGTTGAAAGTATGTGTAGGAGTATGGTGAATTGCAAGTCAAACCTTTTCAGCTGTCTTTGGTAATCCACATTATTATGGAGATTTAAAATAAACATATATATGCATAGCTGTACAACTAAAATATAAATACAGAATGCAAAAATTTTGCAAAAATTATGCAAAAATGATGAGTGTTTAAACAAGAATCCAGCGCTATACTAACCTTTTTACCTTAAATATACTGCAATATTTTTCTCTACTGGGATGATCTCATCAAAAGACATCAAGAGTCTGGTACTCGGCCTATACATTATTCAGTTGTAAACACAGAGGCCATAATATAGTATAACAACATAGGGGATTCACCTTCTCAGCATGTTAATATCAAATGTGTTTTTAAAGCCTTGCTCGGATTTTTTCTCTGTTTGGACCACTTCCAAATGCCTGTGCACTTATGCCTCCATGCAAATGCGAACATAAGGCACTGGATTATGAATGTATCCTTGCAGTTAGTAGCTCTTACTCACATTGGTTAGTATTTGCTTAGGTTAAGGGGTGTGATTTGTGTCACCAGTATTATTTTTCAGTTTAAAGAGCGTTGGGCTCACGTCACAAAAATAACTCTTGGATTTAGTTGGGACAGGAAGGATTGTTCCTCTATTAGATACCAGTGGTGGAGAGTAGCCGTTTACTCAAGTACAGTGCTGAAGTGCAGTTTCGAGGTCATTGTACTTTACTTTAGCATTTCCATTTCATGCTGCTTTATACGTACTTCCACTCCACTACACTTAAGAATCAAATATTGTATATTATTGTGTGGTGGTTTCCTCTTTGGCAGTGTGTAGTTGGGGTCACATTTCAGATGTCTTGAGTTGTTAACAGCTCCACCTAATAGTATTTTTCCCTGCCCCTGCATATAAAACGGACTCCATGACTTCTGCCCCTGCATACAAAACTGACTCCCTGACTCATGCCCCTGTATATTAAACTGTATATAAAGTTGTTCAAACTAGCTCCTCCTCCAGCAGCTACTTACACATCGATGCTTCAGTATTGTTATCATATATAATAATATTCTAATCAGAGGGACTGAACCAGTGCTTTTACTTTAATACTTTAACTACATTTTGCTGCTAATACTTTATAGTGAGTAGAGAGAGAGTGGAGTGGAGCAGTAGATAGAGAAAGATAGATAGATAGATAGAAAGAGAGATTAAAAAGCGACTAGACCACAATGCATCTCAGGATTTAACTTTGAGGTCATATATACTGAGTGGTGTGTGGAGGCCCAACTATTGCTGAATGAAAAAATAAGGTCATAACAAACTTGTGCAAAGAAGTAATTACACAAGTTGCTTATGGACGACAAACAGCACTGGAACAGCCTGGAGTGTGAAGTTACTGCAGCTCTGTAATCCTCAGTGGACTGTGATGGGCTGTGGGCAACTTTTCCGGTCATTAAAGCAACTGGGAAAGACTGTAGGAGAGTTAGTTATGTGATGGTGTTACTGCTGTCTGGTCAACACTGAGGTGCTGCAAATGACACACACACACACACACACACACACACACACACACACACACACACACAAGCTTATTACACAAGCAAATGTGCACACTCTCTTTCACTCTCATTATCTCTGTCGTTCTCTCACTTAAGCACACACACACACTGACACACACACTGAGAGAATCAGGGCTCCGGGGAGGCAGTGACTGAACTCAAGGAGACCACGGGCTGGTTGACAATGTGTTGGTGAATTGGTGTGCTCTTGTCATAAATGCTTCAGGGCGTGGCACTACTGCCTTAGTAAGATTCTCTCCAGCCTTCATATTCCATAGATGTGACTCTATGTCACAAGGTAGCTGTAAAGACAAGTGAATATATTGTAAATATGTTATGTTTGTTATATGTAATTAACATCCATGTGTGATTTAATACAACAAAACAATTTGTTTTTCAATGTTTAATGTATTTAATGTTGGTAAGGTGCTGTAAATATGACTAATGCATATAGATGCAAAGAGAGCCATCGGTGTGATGTTAATTTTAACTGAGCTGTTATTTACAGTATGTCCTTCGGCTTCACATGTACAAATAATAACAGAAACACGATTACACCTGGAAGCGGCGTGATTAAATGTGTGATATCATCCGCACAGCTCAAGCAACCTAAGTCTCCTCGTTCATAAAAAAGCCTTTGGGTCATACACTCCATCTCTCGTCTCATATTCAGATGGAGAGGTCATGGAACCAAACTGATGTACATATACATATCTACAGGATATATCACACCTGATTGTGGTGGCCTCCTTTCAGTGGCCAATTTTCTGCCTTGAAGAGCATCTGAAGGTCCAGGTTGCGTTTTAATGGCACTTCGGTCGTCCTGTGGCGAGAGAAAAGCACTGAGCATGACCATTGCCGCCTCTGCCACTCCAACAGCTTTTCACTGCACTTTGCTGCCTTCTGCGTCCCAAAGGGCAAACGTACCTGCAAAAGGTTTAATCCTATAAATAAAACTCCTTTGCCCAGGCCAGGGCGGGCTGAGGCGTTTTATTTATTCTCCAAAAGGCACTCAAGTATTCAGAATTCCAGCCTTGCGTGCCAAAGGTAACTCGCCTCTTTCTGTGTCTTCCATTGCTGTTGGTGTGAAAAATAACAGCAGTGAATGTGTGTAAACACGACAGACGAAACCTCTCACCTAGACCATTCATCTAAATTGAGCGTCTGCCTGTCCCCTTGGTGCCCCCCCCGCCCAAGGCAAACACTGCGAGTGCCTCATTGAAATGGGAGATGGCTCTCATCTCGGATGCGGGTCAGAAAGCTCTGGCCGACTAATTAATACCAAAGTTGGCGGAGGGCCTAATTGGGGGAAAAAAACAAGGGCTGCAGGCCCGGCTAATGAGACAGATTACCATACAGGCATTGGGGGATTCACATGTATGTTAGAGAAAGAGGAAGAGGAAGAGAGAGAGAGACTCTGTGCGAGAGAGAGAGAAATAGGGAGAGAGAGAGAGAGAGAGAGAGAGAGAGTGTGTCTGATTGACTGACAGTGAGAGACTTTTTTGTTTATGTTGTGCATCAGTCACAGGTGTAAGATGAGACGTGTCTGGACTGACGCTCTGCACCCCCTTCAGCCTGCAGAATGTGTATTGTTAAAAGTTGTGAATGTTGTTTTGATTAAGGACAGTGTGACATTTTTACCACCCAGTTTTCTTGGGTTTTTATTTGACACTATGTCTGCCTTCACTCCTTTTCACACACATACACACACACACACCAGCGCGTGCACACACACACACACAAACACATAAATCCATGCAGAAAAATTAGGCTAAGAGCTATTTGTATTTTTTATTTACATAGCCAGAGGGTGAGAGGTGCAGCCTGTGTGCCCTGAGAGTGGGGTTTGCATAATTAGGCCATGTCTTGGCATGACAGATTGTTATGAATGTTCTGCTCGCTGTTGCCGGTCCACACAGCCCTAAATCCCGCCCCCCCCCCCCACCCAAACCTACCTACCCCACTACCACCTCCTCCCCGCTCTCCCTGTAGCTATTCCCGGTGATAGGAGTGATGAGGTTCCACTGGGTGAATAGAAGAAAAGCCAAAAAAAAATCACTGTCGGTGTAGCACACATTCGTGTCAACATAAGGATTTCTCCCTTATTGTGCATGGCTTAGTTTCGCTAAGCACAGATCAGGACTCCAGACTCAACCTGTCTTTCAGGTTGCTTGTTTGCCATCCTTGTTTGTGAGTTCAAGCTGCCTGTAGCTGCTGGCATTAAGTTCAAGTCACTTATGCTTGCCTACAGAGTGCTTGATGATTCTGCTCCCACCTACCTAAATGCTCTTGTAAGGGCAAATGTTACACCCAGGATGCTGCGCTCTTCTAGTGAGCGTCGTTTGGCACTGCCGTCTGTGCAAGTACGGCAGTCCAGACTATTCTCATTTGTAGTTCCACGTTGGTGGAATGAACTACCCAGCACTACCAGAGCAGGGGCGTCCCTCTCTACCTTTAAGAAGCTTTTGAAGACCCAACTCTTCAGAGAGCACTTCCCGTCCTAACTGGCACTTCGACTAGTGCGTAACTTGCAATTACAGCAGTTACATTTCTGCACTTCTTTTTTTTTTTTTTATTTCATTTTGTTATATTTATTATGTAAAGTAGTATTTATTTATTGTTACACCAGGTTCTATTGCTCGTAGCTTGACTATTCTCTCCCTTGTACGTCGCTTTGGACAAAAGCGTTTGCTAAATGACTAAATGTAAATGTAAATGTAAGTACGTTCAGTATGATTATGCAACTTGCTTTGGCAAAAAATTCAAGGCTGGACCACTCCTGTGAGAATTTCACTCTGTTTTATTAAGTGGACATGAAACATTAAGTCAAGGAAGAGAGTGCATCCTTTATCAAGTAAGAAGCGCTAACAGCATCTGCTATCTGTCACCTCTGTCTTTACCTTTCATTTTGGCTCGTTTAGTTTGAAATGCATTTAGCAGAAGGCGGTTTAATCTCTCTCAGGGCTCTCAAGTGTCACGCATTGAGAGTGACAGTCACTCATTTCGGTCTTTAGTCACGCCCTCCCGCCACACATTGTATTTCTCACGCAGAAAAAAAATATTTATAATAAATGTAATATGCCGCAGCACCCAACCAAAATTCCTCTGGCCGCCCCACTCTCACTATGGAACCGGCAGTCAAGCGCGTCTCCCATGGAGTTCTTAGTCGAGCCTGCCACTTATCAGCCAATCAAAAAAACGAAAGGGTCTATACAATAGCCAATCGGAAAATAGCACCATTGTATCTGGGTAAGATTTAATGCAACAACCAATGGGAAAAAAGCATATCCTGTAATTTTTCGTGATTCTGCTACGTCTTCCGAAAGTTTTGTTCACCAACAAAGCAAACCGCTGAAGCTCGAGCATCACTTTGAGCACAGTCATGATCTCCTGTTTTAATGTTACAACAAATTCACAACTTGTTTCACACAAACAATGACAACTTGACTGCTGTTGAAAAATGTTTCCCAGATAATTAGCATCAGTTTTTCACGAGTTTCTTAACCAACAGTTTTACAGCCTGTTCACTGACAACACCTGCTCAGAACAAGTAGTTCATAGATGTAGCCGGTGTGTATCGGTGAAACTCACTCCTCAGGTAAATAAGAAGCCACCCGCAACAATGGATATCTAGCTATTCGTTGGCGTAGTTTGTAGTGGCAGCGCTTGGGATGTCAGAGGTGGCAGGATCAAACCCAGTGTGGGACGTTGAAAAGTCCAATTGCCTCTGACTTTTAAAATAATGTCCTGGCCATGGATGCATTAATCATTGCTGCCTTTCAAAGATGTCAGGTAAAAAGCAATTAATTAATTAATTAATTAATTAATTGATTAATTAATTAATTGATTTTGACCCCCTGATTGGGGGGAGGGGGGGGGGGGAATGTCACTCTTGCCTGTCTTCAAAACTTGAGAGCCCTGCTCTCTTCATAGATTAAAATCAACTGGTCCTTCTTTTGTTAAAATAATTATCTCAGTGGTTTGAAGGGATTGAAAGAGCTTCAGGCTGTGTGCTTAAACAATGGTGAATGTAGCAGTACAACACGCTTTCATAATCAGATAAGTGTCCTGTGGAACGAGAACTTTCATCTTGCTGTAACCAATATTATGTCTGAAGCAATGTGTGTCGGCTCACTGAGCCGGAAGGTTAATGGCATATGACGCACAAAGACACATGCAAGGAAACCGGAGATGATGTCTGCGAGAAATAAGTGCTAAAAAGTCTGATAATGAAATTTGTATGTACGGGAGGGATAATTGCTCCAAAACACACACAGTCAAACAAACATACTCTCACAGAGATATGAAAGTACCATCACGGTGACCCATGTGCTCAGCTTGCTCTCATTTTCAGAGCAGGCATAGCCCTTCAATGACCCACAACAAACAAGGCTTTCAAAATGCTTCAGAGACCCTTGCGAACATCACCCCTCCGTGGCCTTGGAGATACGTCCTGACATACGTCTGAGACACAGGGATGCATATGTCACCCTGGCATATGTCTGTTAGGTCCTCTCTTGGACAAGACGAGGCTTGCCACACCTAAACAGCACATACTCTGGGTAAGAACAGTGTCACCCCCCCCATAGATCTCACCCCAGTCGCTGCAGAGAGAAACATGTGTTTTGCCATTTAATAAAAGGAGATGATCAGGGCATGTACATAGCACTTTCTGTGTCATTGCAAACACAAGCTGAAAACATTCTGTCACAAGTTTTCACCTTTGGGAATGTCCTTATGACAGCTGAAGGCTTCATGCACACACACACACACACACACACACACACACACACACACGCACACACACACACACACACACACACACACACACACACACACACACACACACACACACACACACACACACACACACACACACACACACACACACACACACAGACTGACACACGCTCACCAGCACGTGTAATGCTGTCAGTGGCCTGAATATAATGGGGATTTAATGAGACAGTAATGTATGTTCCATTTCCTTTGGTTGAATAATTAGACGTTTTAAATATGGAAAAGCTGTGCAATAACATCCCAACGCAATCTGTTCTATTTTAAGTACTTGTTCCCGCCATTCACACAAACCTTTATTACAACTCAATATGCGTGCCACCAAAGTCCTTATAGGCAAGTCTCACCACTCGGCAACCATCTTGGCAATGCCTCCGAGCAGCTATTTCAAGCAAACAAGATCAGGCTCCAATCTGTATTAATGGAGAGAAACAGACATTAAAAGTACATGACGTGAATCCGCATTCAAATCTGACTTAAACGGTGTGAACATTGTTTCCCCAACCAATCAAATAAGGCTAAAAAAAAGACTTCTCACTGCGCATGCACCAAATTCCGCGGCTCGGTATGTGTTAATCAGTCTTAGAATAAACCAAACACTCCCAAACTTAAATACTGCCTAGTGTTAGCTTCTTGCCCCGTGGACTAGGCTTGTAAAATCAAAGCTTTAGCTTTCTAACTTTAGCTAGTTAAACTAGGCCGTTTCCTGCCACATATGCATGCATTGTGTTGGCAAATGTTCCAGTATTTTATGTATTAACCCGTTAAAACATAAGAGATTTAAGTGCATAATCCTGCAGTTTCTGCTTCTGACTTTCCCCCATATCTTTCTTAAACTGTTGCCTATAGCCTTTCATGTTGTCACCATGAGGGCTGTTAGGGGCAATCAACAAACCCCAGTGTGAGAGGAGGGGGCACCACAATCCTTTATGTGATTATTCCAGGAAAATAAAGAGTGTACAGCCTGTATAGGTTTAATGGTGTAGTAGTCTGAAAGGTGCAGATACTAGATTATTATCTATTTCAATTTAGTTTTTGTATTTTCCTTTTTCAATAACCCAGTCACTCTGGAACTGTAAAGATTTCCACCCACTAATCCCATCATCCTCTTTCCCAACAGCTGCATTCTGTTATTGACTATCTGTGGCTTTTCTGCTTTGTAGTCTAATAGTTTATAATCAATGCAGACGACTTCTGGCTGAATTGAGGTATTTAGCCCTGGCTAAGCCTACATTATGCAGCTTTAGTGTACATAGACGGGATTGATGGTAATGGAAGTCGATGGACCAGCCAAGCTAACCTCCTTGTGGGATTTGTTAGGAAATGATAGAGGTGGCCAGGATGTGCTAGTGAGGGCAGGCACTGAATGACAGGCAACATGCTCCACAATGTCAAAGGATAACACTAGCTGCTGTAGACACATTCGCAGCAAGTGCACCTTGCTTGCCCGTGTACATTTATTTAGCTTTAAGGGCTTTAAGAAACATGATCATTCAGGGTCTTGAGGTGGCCAGGATGTGCTAGTGAGGGCAGGCACTGAATGACAGGCAACATGCTCCACAATGTCAAAGGATAACACTAGCTGCTGTAGACACATTTGCAGCAAGTGCACCTTGCTTGCCCCTGTACATTTATTTAGAGTTCAACATCTCCAAGAACTCCATCAGAGGGAAAGGAAAGACAAATCTTCCTGCCTCAGGCAATCTGCCACTATTGCCATAGAAACTCCTTTTAGGGATGCACTTGGTTATAATTGGTTTTGGAGAATATCGACTGAAACGTGTGTGGGTTTCTTATGGAGCATTCCATTACATCCCCACACACATCACGCTCATTCACCTCACTACAACTAAGATTTTTTTTATCTGAGACAGATAGACTCACAAGATGGCCACGAATAAGCAGAATGGGACGCACGCACTGGGAAACTATGGAACATTAGATCTCTGCCAGTGACACACGAGGAGGCTGAGATTATCCTCACTGCAGATGAGCACCAGAGGAGGGACGAGGGCACCAGAGGGCCAGGGCACCAGAGTTAGGGGTAGCCAAGGACAGAATGTCGCTGTCAGACTCAGTGGACTCAGTGGACTCCCAGGTAGCAGAGAAACCGTACAGGAGGCTGCTGTTAGTTACATTTACATTTTACATTTAGTCATTTAGCAGACGCTTTTGTCCAAAGCGACGTATAAGGGAGAGAACAGTCAAGCTAAGAGCAATAGAGTTAATAGTTCTCAACCGGGGATGAGAAATTTGCCATACAGGGAAAGCTTTTCCTATACACGGGTTTGTTGGCATGACGTAGTCATGACATCTGGCATGTCACGGTTCGTCATGTCAGGATTTGTCATGTGGTGATTTTCTCTGAATGCAAAGGCTTCGGGAGCATGGAGCCACATAATTCCTTCCCCCAAGAATCTAAAAATGACGACACACGCACTGCCGGTGGAAGGTGTTTCGGCGAGACCTCCCAGAATAGCTTACCTCTGGTTCAGAAAGCGCCGAGCACCGGTGCGCTGCCAGTTCACTTTAGTGCACAACACGTCCACCGAGGGCAGAGTGCAGACGGCTGTGGTGCCAGCCACGAGAATAAGAATGGAAGACTCCGGCTTGGATCTTTCAAATGCAGCACCTTCCTGTTGCAGGGTTTTCTTCATTTCCAATGGAATTCAAAGAGATTGATGAGCTAGATGTGTTTGGGGGTGTGGGGTGGAGGCAGCGATCATATTCACTCAATTAGTCACAGTTGACACTTTTGAAATAAATAAACAAACGATAAACAAAAAGACCTCTAATTTATAGCCAGTTTCTTTCAATTGTATTCTGTTCTTCTGGATATTACCTGGACAATACCTTGCCACTGTATTTTTCATTACCCTTCTCTGTGTTTCAGTAAAGCCAGCCATCATCAGGAATGTCATTACAATCAGGAATGCTACCCAGAGAAAACAGGGAGTCTTGGTTACAGGAAACAGTAAACAGATTTCCTATTACATTACTTTTGATCTATGATGCAGCCAGCAAGAACATGATTAAGCTGGCATTAGTTTGGTATGCATAACAGACCTCAGAAGACATTGTAACCGGCTGTGATTGAATAGGTTGCCCCAAGGACCGCTAGTCTTTTGTGAATATTCAAAAAGTCTTATCTCCTGGCACTGCTCTGACTTAAAGGGGGATTGAGCAGATAGTCCACATACATGTTTGGAAAACAAAAAGAAAAAAAAACTGGTGTTTAGACAAGCCAAGGCTGAGGTTGCCTTGAGATGTATCTTAACTTGACTTGTTTCCGTCGCAAAGCGGCAAAAAATGGTCTAAAAATAGCTTTGAACTTGCACCATCTGGGGGTGAAATCTAAGCCCATCCTAGCAAAACTAAATGCCTTCTTAAGCGGACATTATTTAACACTGAGACTGGCAGTTCGCCTGCTGAAGTCACTGTAAAGAGCATGAACTAAGCCTCCACACTCACTTCTAATCAGTTTCTTCATCCTCTCCCTTCATCCCTTCCTCTCTCTCGCTCTCAAACACTCATACACGCACACACCACACACACACACGCACACACACACACACACACACACACACACACACACACTCATACACGCACACAGTGGGGGTACAATTAAAAGATGAACATTTCAGTCTGCAGTGTTCCTTTTTGTGCTATTTGTTTACACACACATAGACACATAGACACATAAACACACACACACACACACACACACACACACACACACACACACACACACACACACACACACACACACACATACACACGCACACGGTGGGGGTACAATTAAAAGATGAACATTTTAGTCTGCAGTGTTCCTTTTTGTGCCATTTGTTTACACACACACACATACGCATACACACATAATCACACACACACACACACACACACACACACACACACACATACACACACACACAGACAGACAGAGCTTGTGGTACTGACAACAACATTCCACAGGAGCTGGTTTCATAAAAATGGTGATGGTACACAAAGCACAATCCCCAGACTTGAGCCATAATCCCGGCCTAAGGGCATGTCCCAGAACACTGATGTAAGATCTCATTGATGACACAGTGCAACCTCGGAGAAGCTTAACTAGCTTTTCTTTGCCCCCCACTCCTTAGTCTGGCGTGTTCATCCTCTACCTCAAAATCCTTTCTGTCTCACTGTTGTCTGTGTATTCTTCAAATTGAAATGACAAACCAATTTTATGCAATACAATGTTGTCTTACAGTTTTTTCCAATCATTTTAGTTCTTGTGCCTATACCATGTTCACATTCCCAAAACACTTAACACATCGAGCACACCAGTAGACCATGTGAACCAAACCGTGGATACTTGCCCCTATGCTTAGATACAAATTCTGGCAATGACACCTTCTTCCAAATTTCATGGATACCTGTCCCATTCAATGTTCACTACCAGCAAAACACTGTGGAACTACAGCATTTTTTGCCAATGTTTAGATACTCTGTTCAGAACAGTTAACTTTCAGTTCAAAACCTTACTTACAGTAATTTAGATCACTGTAGATGGAAAGATGCTTCGTTTAGACAGACAAATTAAATGATATGCTTAAATAAGAATAAGTATTCTTATTTTAGCAAAAAGTTTATTTAGATTATGTAGTTTGTTTTGGCTTGCAGACTTCTCACTATCTGTAATAGTACGTAATAGAGTCTATAGAAGGCAAACATAGATGTAACTGTTCCTGAAAAGTTGTTTCCACTATTACAGTACTGCTCTTTATGTAAGTCATAGGCTATCAGTGAAAGACAGTGATTGAAGAATGCAATTCTTCAATTTACAGTAATTACAGTAAATTTGCCACACTCAATTTTGACATCTATTGTGAGAGGCAAACCGACATATCAACACTGTCTTCAGATACTTGGCTTGGATTGACGTATTTCCAAGATGCAATGCAGAGGAGAATGTTACCGTAAATGCGAAGTTCAAACATGTAAAAGTTTGACACCAAATGCAGAGGACAGAATGGATCAGCATTACTGTAGGACTACAGCAAACTTCTAGTGGTATTACAGTACTTTGGTAGACTGTATCTTGTGTTGATGTATGTAATTTACTGCATTGGAAATACTGCAGTAAATACGTAGCATATTCATGCCTTTTTGTTGTAACGTAGTAAGCCTATATAGTGCAGTAACACATGCAATTTTAGCATATGGCTGTAATGAAACATATTGCAGCATCTTAGAATTATTTGTTTACTGTCATATTACAAACTTTATTACTGTAGTCCAAAGAAGTGTTTGTCTGTGTGTGTTTTTTCTCTTTTTTTAATGCAACACTACAGTCATCTATGCTAAACTGGAGGACACAGAAACATCTTATAGATGCAATTAGCAATGCTTCAAGTTGTTAGTGCTTTTTAGGTCATTCCACTCTGAGAGGGAACATCTGTTAAAGTTACGGCAGAATTGATTGTGGTGTGGTTGTTGTAGTGCATTTTGCACCAAAAGTGAACTGATATGCAGAGGTGTGTGTCTGTAAAGCCCACTGTGTTAAGTGTTTGGGAAAAGTATCCATGGTATAGGTACTCCATGGTAGTCATGCATGGTAGTCCTGCAGTTGATATACAGGGCAAGCACCGCTGCTAGATCTAATTTTCTCTGAAGTTGTTTCTTTACCCCCCCCCCCCACCCTTGACCCTGTATTGCAATGCCCTTTGATCTTATGATCTCAGAAGATGAGTTCTGGAGATAAACAACAGGTCCAGATGTTGCTTCAATCTAACAGTTAATATCCTTGGCAAAATATCCTTGCATACTACCTGTGCAGTGGTTGTCAGAGGTTGAATTGACATTGAATGTGATGTCTATTTGTGATGTGTATTTTGTATTCATCAATTTCATTCATCATTATGACATGAGATAGGTTGAGTATATTTGTATTCGAAGCTTTGAATAAATCAAGTTGCAAAAGCTGATGCTCATGTTGTGCAACTACAGTGTAATAAACGTAGTCAGTACAATGTAACACGTGAAAACTGACCACATGCTTAACGGACAGAGTGTGCTAATCACAATTTCATGCTAACAGGAGCCAGTGATAATGACTCAAACATTTAATTCATGTGATTCATTCAACCTCTGAGGTAGATGCTGAAAATCCAACGGTAACCACGGTAGCCTGCTCTTTGATCAAAGTTGTCATGCATATGAAATGCCAACAGAATTAGAACACCGTAAAATTAAACGTTATTAGATTTAATTGGATTGCTGTCTAAATAACTCTTCCACACATTTATTTACATATTTACTGCTACATGCCTACTCTGCTGAGCCTCATCCACTACACAAACATGCAGCTGTTTGTCAGGATAGCAGGGGCATGGAAAAGGTAAGGACCATGATAAGACATTAATTACACGCATGTGGATGTTAAATGAGCTGTTAATGTAGTCTGTGGCTGGCTAGAGTAATGCTGATGGATGCCGGGGCCCCACAGAGAAGCCAGAGAAGTAGTGCACACACACAAGTACACAGCAGAAATCCCCCTTAGCTTCCACTTGGACATGAGAAATCATTTCAAACACGAGTAATTCTCTGAAATACCCCATGAGAAACGGCAAACATGTCTTTTTTATCATACGTGTAAATTATTTCTGTTGAAAGCTATATCCCTTCATCTCTCTCTCCCTCTCTCTCATCAGTCTCTCTCTCTCCCTCTCTCTCTCATCAGTATCTGGTCCCCACAGGTCTGACTCTCTTGGTGAATTACTTTGACTTTCATTTTTCTGTAGCTGGGGTTTTCATGCTCTGCAATGGAATTGAATGTGACAGCATCCATGGCTTTTTTATGTGTCAGTGCAAAACAGTGCAAAAGTGCAAATGGAATCAGATTCCTCTGACAGATAGTTGAATACTAGACTGAATGGATCTATACACAGCCAAATGGCATTATTTCAATAATAATGTTTTTGGGATCAATCAAACATTTTAAAATAACATGGTGCATGTGAAATCAGATGCAAGGTGCATGCGAAATCAGATGCATGGTGCATGTAAAATCAGTATTCCTGTTCAGTGTAAGCATGAGGTATAAGGTAAAATGAGGTCAGTAAAGCCTGAACGTGTTGACAGTGGGGACAGCGATGGCATAACCATATTTTGTGATAGAGTGGTTAGAGTGTTTTTGTTCTTCATTATTATTTATCACCGATCTCCTAACTTGTTAGGTATGAAGGTTTGCTAACGCCAGCTGTCAGAGAACCATCAGATTTATGATTTATTTAATGTATTTATTTCATTTGACTTCTTTAATAAGCTTAAAGGTAAAGGTTATCTTAACTTATCCTTCATAACTGTTGCACAGAACTTATAGGTGACTCACACTGATTTTCATACTAACCACTAAATGTCACTGGGCAAAACCACAGTCACATTAGACCCTGTTTAAAATCCCCAGACTGGACTCCTAGACATCATTAATAAGAGCCATTGGGTATTCTGTTTCCAATGTTTATTTTACCAGACAGAAGGAGGTCAGAGAAAGTGCTTGTCATCATGAGAGAGAGGAAGGATGGATGGCGTAATTACTCTTTATGCACACAACACAAAAAAGCAGGGCAGATCATGCTCTTTATGCACACAACACAGAAAAGCACTCTTTATGCACACAACACTCTTTATGCACACAACACAGAAAAGCACTCTTTATGCACACAACACTCTTTATGCACACAACACAGAAAAGCAGGGCAGATCATGCCGAGCCTAAGAAGGGACGGATGAGGGAGGGAGGAGAGTGAAAGAGATATAGGCTGATAGAAGAAGAAGAAGAGAGAGAGAGAGAGAGCGAGAGTTACAAGTTACAAGTTACAAGTCTTTTATTGTCAGATACACAGAATGACACAGGGTCAGACTGGGCACTGAAATTCTTAGGACAAGGCACCACACAACACATTTTTTTTATTTTATTTACGTTCTTTTTGGCCTCGCAAACTGTGTAGTAGGCTAACGTTACGGTTTGAGTGAATAGTGAGCGCAATACGGCGAAATGGATGATAAAAAGCTTCTGAATGGAAAGTTTACTTTTAAAAGTTGTGTTGTGCAAAAGAAGCAAGCTTCACTGTTGTCTGAAAATGTCAACAGGCAGCTGGCTGAAAGCAAAGAAGTAGTAGGCTTACCTTGGTAACCTAACTGTTACGGTTCATTGTTTCTGAAATAAGAGGCCTGACTGCTATGTTCCCAGCAAACTTGAAGAAAATTAAATATTAAGCCATGGTTTAACTGCACTATAGGCTGAGTTTACCTGAAATGTGCACTTTATAATTTTATTTTGTACCGCCCTGTTTGGCAATGTTGGTTTTCAATAAAATAAAACATTTGCATGAAGCAAGCCAATCCACTTTTCCATGTTGATAAGGGCATTAAAATAAAAATAAAATTATGGAAAAAATGTATAAATGAAGGGACATTTAGAATAGATAAAAATGTGCGATTAATCGCGATTCAATTTGAGTTAACTATGACATAAATGCGATTAATCGCGATTAAATATTTGAATCGTTTGACAGCACTAAACATAACATAACATGACATACACTCATGACATAGTACTCTGAACATAATTTACATGTAATAACATATAATAACCTTACTAAATATACAAGATAAATATACAATACAATATGCTACATATATACATATAACATATAATACACATATAGTAACATATAATAAACTATACTAACCTATTAAACCTATACTACCCTACAGACAAATGGGAGTACCAGGTAGTGCAATAATTCTGATAAATATGTATTTGTAGTGTAAGAGACAGTATGTAAGTGTAAGTACAAGCAGTAATTTGAAAGTGACAGTGTATGTAAGTGACGAGTGCAAAAGTGTCGATAGTGTGTCAATGTCCATTTAGCAGCCTGATGGCCCTCGGGAGGAAACTGAGAGAGCTGAAAGAAGAGCATTTCTTGAATACTTCAGGTACAAATCTGACTGCAAATCAGCTGCTCATAACGGATCCGAAACCTCCAGAATCGCCAGTAAAACACACAATGCTAACAAAAACACCACAGAACACAAACTAAATCAAACACAGTACAACCTGTAGATCATTATAAATGGGGCCCATTCTTCAATTTACAAAAAAGAAATCTGGGTTGCGGGAGAAACTGCCAGGAGGCGCTAATAAGTTGTAGTCTGACTGCTTCTCTATGGAGAGTGAGCCATTTAATGGTGTTCTCTCTGGCCATCTCCCGTGGTCAGATCCAGGTGAAACTCCGCTCCCATGAAGCGAGGTAACCTCATTATTTTAGGCCTGTGTACCATCCAGCCAATCCTCCCCCCATACTAACCAATGATGTAAACTGGTTTCAAGTTGAACCTCCCCCCGCTCCACCACAATTTTGACCCTAGAGGTGTACCAGGTGATAAATTGTGTTCCAGTTTTAATTGCTCTGACAGTTTATCAAAGAGCTTTGTCTTTGACCACATGATTGTGTCTCTCCCTGTCTCTTGGCCCTTGGGGAAATTAAACTACTCTGTCAACCTTCTTCAGTCACCTCAAGCCAAACTGGATTCCCTGATAGCCTACATTCATGTCAGTTGTTTCTTGACTCAAACTTGATTTTTAAAATGTTGATTCCTCTGCAGCTCTTCCTGTTCATGACTTTATGAATTGAGAACATCCTGCTTCTACTCCAAGGTGGGGGCGGGGTGGTCAGGACATGGATGAGGTGGTGGCGGGGTGGTCAGGACATGGTTGAGGTGGGCGCTGGCCCACTGTGTGCACATTTGTATAGTCTTAAAGGTCACAGTGTACAGACTGCGTACAGAGGACCACTCCTGAAAGAAGACTGCACGCTGGTGTTGCGCGTCCTGAAGTCACATTTAAATTCCCCCCTTTGAGCATACTAATTCATTCATTTAATCCAATCAACACAAACTCATTAGTAGTATCATCAAGTTATAACCCTTGCCTCTGGGGCTGCATGGAGATTCCGAAATTACTTTTATATCTCAAAACTCACACCAGTGAACCGCAACCTCTGCAATATAGCTATGCATAAGTAAATTATATGTATGTCAAGGTATGTATCATGGTAGGAATCTCTTTGCTGGAAAATATTATTTTGTTCATGCAGCAGTATAATATTTCACAGTATTATTTCACAGTTATTTATTTTTATTGATATATTTTTATCTCTATTACCTTGCTGCTATTACACCTGAATTTCCCTACAGGGATTAATAAAGGTTTATCTTATCTTATCTTATCTTAGTATTTCACCATATGACACAGCTTTTTTAAATGGAAGAGTAGCTTCTCACTGTAATTTGTGCATGTCCATATAATTCTCAGAACCAAATCTATATTTAATTACCTTGTTTATTGTTTTTGTGTGGATAACAACGGAGAACATGTTCTGTCTCCTGTTTCTCCTCTTCAAATGTTGGTCTTACACTCTTACACTGGTCATGGTCATTACCCGCTACAAGAGAGGGCCTGGGCACACTGCCCCACTCAACCTTAAATATTCATAAGCCTAATGTGTTCAGTGTATGCCCTTATGCAACAACTAGGGCTACTTTAATTGATTTATTAAGATGTCTAGAGGTTAAACAAAGCTACAGATTGCCCTCATTAGTGTCTGTTAGCATTGCTCGTTTGAATATCCTATTTTGCTATGCAGCAATAATATGAGGAGTCCTTGTTAGTGCCTGCACACCCATAGATGCCTTTATGTGTCCTGCCCTGCGTGTTTTCTCTTTTCAAAAGCTATCACTACAACCTATTGTCATTAAAAAAATGATTGAGAAATGTTTTCAGGATAAGGTGTTATTAGCTGTTTAAGCGATTATGTCTGAAGACAAAACCCATTGTGTTGAATGTCCCAAACCCCATTTGACCATGAAGATACTATAGGACTGTGTAAACACATGAATCAACATTGGTTTGTCGAAACTGACGATAATAGCCCCAAGATAAAGTAAGAAGTGCATTTGGACAGATAGAGAAGCTAATTTGGTGAATACCAATGTCTCCCCGGCACCTTGGAGAGGTGAGGTTGTATTGTAAATCTCACTTCATTGATATGCATGGAGAGGTGAGGTGTTATTGTAAATCTCATTTCATTGATATGCAAAGAGACAGAGGAGTCTGACTGCGACTGATATGGAAAGGATTTCTTTCACCTTGAGGTATGCATACAATCCAGCCCCTGATAATTATGTAATACAACTACTACTAATTTTACTATTACTACTTACTAATACTACTAGTACTAGTACTTATATTATTATTATTATTATTATTATTATTATTAATAACAATAATAATAACAACAGCAAAATGAAGAAGAAGGAAGTATGTTAGTTAGCTAAAGTGAATACAGAATAACCCCCTTTCAGTAAGGGTGACAGAAGGGGGTGAATAATATGCCCCATGTATATACCCTTGATGTTGGAATCAGAATATGTAAGGTAATATTCAAAAAGGCTCCTTGACTGAAGCGCATGTACACATTGCATTCGCTTGCATTCGCTTGCATTATTGAGGCCAAATATCCCTAAAACTTTGCGAAAGGATTTAAGATTGCATTTGATTTTGATCATGCACAACCCTGCATTGTTCACTGTAACAATATGATTTGGCTTCAAAAAGGTTGCTGCATGTGCATTGGCCTCTTTCATATTCAAATATTCATAGTATGGTGGGGGCCACCCAATTAGTCATATTCAGGATATTGATAATGTAAAACAGATATCAAAGTGTGCACAATAATATGTGGAGATTGAAGAGGGAGAGCAATTACTGATAATTGCTGATGTGTGGGTGGATGTGTTCAAAGGATGTTCCTGGACCAGAAACTCTCCAGTGTTTCACAACAGCTCCAAAAGGTGAATCAGAGCAGAGGGATGGGGACTGAAAACACAGAAGCATTAAAAGGAATGCTGATTGCATGCTTGACTGGTCCACCAGCTGAAAAATGGGAAGTTGATAAAAAGAACATAAAAAAGAGATCATGATCTGATCAAGCTAGCAAACATGAGTCTGCTAGCTAACTTATTAGCTAGCTTGATAGAATAATTCAAACTTAAGGTGTGAAGACAATAACTTGCCATCTATCTGTGACAAGGCTATCTACCTACATACAGCAAGATACAATTGGCTAGTATGCTAGCAGCTTGCTTGCATTTGGGATGACTGACTTAACTAGCCATCTCATCCAGGATATTTTAGTTTACATCTTCCATGTTAGCTGCCATTACTGAGCAAAACAGCATGGGGACAGTAAATTCTACATTACTAACTAGCTTCAGCCTAATACAATATAGTTTCAAAGCTCTGATTTGTTCTGACTGCTGCTGAAGCCTTGTAGCCTCTTCAATGCTTTGTTTAGACATTGTATCCTCTCTAAGCCTGATGGATGGCTGTGATTTGCTGGATGGCTGTTCCATCCTTTTGAAGAAAGCAGGACTGCAGTGTTCCCATCAGTCTACTAAGAGCTCCACAGACGCAGCTGCAGTCTTCCACGCTTTGAGGCAGATAAATTCTCCTGATGATCCGATTAATGACTACCGATGTACTGGCGTGGTGAGGCATGGATAGAGAGGAGACAGAACTGAGTGGGAATGCATTTTCCACTGAAGAAAGAACATTCAGCAGACTCGAGTGTTAACTCTTATAATCATCCCCAGAGTGAGCGACGGTGGTCTCTCAGTTCATGCAGAATGAGCAAGTTAAACCAGTGTCTGAAGGGTTATTATGTTTGCTTTCAAAAGCCAAATAGTAGGAGACATTATTCACATTTTACAGGGGATGTGACCGAAAACAATTAACTCCAAAGAAAAGCAAGCCGGTCCTGGTATTTTTTTATTTAAAGATTAGGTTTAAAGATCAGAGTTTTCTCGATTGTTCTCCAGTCAGTTGAAAATGAAACCCTTTCATAGTTGCTCATGTAGTTTGTATTCTCACAACAGCAATTGACTGCAAAACAATGGTTGTGAATGATTCGGGGGAAATGATGAACCCTTGAAAAAGGGTTGATGTTTGTTGTTTTTCCCGTTTGGGCTCTATTACCTGTGCTTTATTGTACCCCAGAAAATATCCTCCTGCATAAATGCTTTTCCCTGTTAAAAAGTAAAGCAGTCATCCCTCTCTGTTGGGTGACACCACAAATGCACAGGAAGAGAAAAGCCACAGGTAAACACCCCCACACTGTCCGGTCTATGCTTTAGATTAAAGGTAGGCCAGCAAGAGTAACACAGATCTTGTACGTTTTGAACCGAAAAAAAAAACCCAGCCCCTTCTTTCAGACCCCTCCAGAGCCAAACACATGATCGCGCAGTGCCTGACTACTGCACGAGCACGAGTCCACGAGAGAGCAGTGGAGCAGAGCGAAGAGAATCGTTGTTATCGCTAACATATCCAACTACTTCATGTCTAATTTTTTCGTTGCTGGTGGTAGTTTATCCGCCATTGCGTTTGCTCCCGAAGCCACTCACCGAATATATTGAGCTTGACCAAGTGAGAGTATGCGGGGGTAGGGGGGCTGCCCACAGTGTGTGCTGACTGGTTGTTTTGATTAGGTCGCGGTGGATTCCTGCAAATGGCATTAGGAGCACTGGGTGGAGCCAGAAGAGCCAGATTTTTGTTACAGATTATCTCTCATGTACTACTGTTAGGGCATAGTGACAGTTTTAGCAAATATGACAAAAAGTTATTTTTATGCGGGTTACCTACTGCGGCTTTAAAATTCCCAGCGTCATCAATGCAACCATCTGTGCAGACATCATGCATCTGTGCCAGACCATGACCGACTGTTTCATGCTGACTTTACAAACTGGTATGTATGCTATGCCTTTCCTAGTCACTTCTTGAGTTTAGGTTTGGGGTGACTCCCTGTGTAGGCTGCTCACTGAAATGACCTTCAAATCTTGACATCATCTCCCCGGTTCTTCCTTGAAAATTGGGAGTTTGACTCAGAATCCATCAGGTTATTATAAAAGTGTATCAAACATGTTGAAATACAGATGCATAGACACTATGAAAAACAGAGACTGACAGAAATAGTATTTTAAAGGCTAGAATTCTTCTTTACCCAGCCAGGCCTAAATAAATAACTAAGATAAATAAATAAGATACCATAGGAACTGATTTCAGAGTCAAAGCCCTTGATGCATAATCCATCCCCAATGAGTTTTCTCACGCCACAGACAGGGTTTCATTGTTTTCTTTGAGACCCTGTGATTTGCATTAACCTCTGGCTATTGTATGTGCTGATTGCCTTGATATCCTCTGTCCATATGATTTTCATCATCCACTGTTTCAAAAGAAATGCGAAAGTGAAACATAGGAATGGAATAGGGGAACAAGTAAAAAATTTTTTTAAAAAAATACAACGTCAGAAAATGGAATCATACACCAAGTGATTGTCATATCAGGGGCTCTCTCTGGTTCCAGTTGTTTGACTCTGAAGAGCCTGTAAAGTGCAGCTTTCAATCAGGACTGATATCTATTATAATCCACAGCTATAGTTTCATAGGTATAAGACAATTGCCAGCGTAACTGTACATGTCAAATGCATATGTCAGTCTCTTGGACACATGCAAATCTGTGGGGGATAATCCTGTTATTGTTTTGAGCTGTTTGGCCTGTGTTTGGCCTCAGGTCGCTCTGACTTCTTCGGGTAACAGTCGTCCCTACGACTGTATTTATTATGGACAGATGCATTCCAATGCAAACTGCCATTACATGTAAACCCACTCATAACAAACGAAACGTAGTAAAAAAAGGTATAGCGAGTATAGTGAAATTATTGTAGGCTAATGCTGTGTGCTCTGTCCTGACCTTCTCCCGGCATTAATTTGAATTTTGAGTAAGCGCATGTGAATGACATCACAGGCTCAAGCTTTACAATGATTGGCTGAGGTAGCCTACTTCTTGTCCCTGGTACAACGTAATAAATGTAGTCGCATGAAGAACCCTTAATCAGAAATCAGAGTGACCCTCACCTTTAATCAGAAATCAGAGTGACCCTCACCTTTTGGACATTTACCGATTCAGACTATTGGGAATGGCAGGCAGCAATTTTATAATGTTACAATTGACAGTTTCGACTGAGGAAAGGGGGCAAATGGAGTAGGAGAAATGTACAAATGAATATGTGACATGAAGACAGGCGAAAGTACAACTTAACGTGCAGAAATAGTCTTTCTGACTCAACTTGGCTACAGAGTGACAGTACTAAGTGCCAAAAACTCAGGCTGGAACTATTTTTGTGGACGGAGAATCAATAGACAAAATCTAAACTAACGAATGAAAACACAATCAGGTTTCTTCTCAACTAGTTGGTAGCAGAACTGCTGTATAAAAGCAGTATGACACTCGTGCTCGAGGGGTCGATAAAGGATATCCCGATGGCTGTGATTACCTGCGCCACTCAACCTCTGGCCTTATGCCTCGGCCATGGGGAACCCCACAAACACAGGTGTCATATTGCTTAATTGTGTAAAATCCAGAATCTTAAAGTTCAGTTGGACAATTAAGAGAGTTGAACTAGTATTGCTTAATGCTTAATGTGTTAGCCCAGTTAACTTTACAAACATGGAACAAATTTAAGTTACATGTGTGAACTCTTTAGTTAGTTGCAATGCAACTGTTGGAGTTTGCCTTTCAGTCTTTCAAATTAACTATCAATTAGTAGAAACAAACTGTCATTGATGAGAGACTGGTTAATTGGTTAGTGGGTTTCGACCAGCACATGACATATTTTTATAAGTGTATGTATTTTTCCAAGGAGCTGGAGCTTGATCTGTTTTTCAACATCAACTGTCACTGTATAAGAGCCTTTTCAATATACCTGGAATGTCAAAGGCTCAAATTTCTGGCCTATAATATTAAACAATCCTGATTCAGATCCACACTACCATATTTAAACTACGGCCCTTTTCCCCTGTGCTGCATCCTAGCCATCTCACCCGTTTTTCCTTCGCTGTCTGTATTTTGACGTCCCTAATTTATCGTAGGTTGCATTTTAGTCCTCAGTGGTAAGTACTTCCACCAAAAGATTCACACAGATGCCTATCAACAACTACCCATGCACACACACACACACACACACACACACACACACACACACACACACACACACACACACACACACACACACACACACACACACACACACACACACACACACCATCACTCACAATTTGTACCTTTTTTCATTATTCTAAAAATAAAATTCCAATATTGTGTTTTACTTTTAATATCGCCATTACCTATGCACTACACTGCCAGATCACAACATTCCAGTATAAGAATTAACTGACATTAAATTATATACATTTTATGACCTTTAACCCCCAGGAGTCCAAGTTCCACAGGTAATGATGAAGTCTTTAGAATTTGAATAAAACAACTAATGAAGGGGTAGGTGTTTACACTGTCCTTCTGGTCTACTTTAAAATTGCACTTACTTTAGGTACTTTTCAAACAGTAATTTTATGTCAGTGTACTTATTGGAAAGAAAAGCCTAAGGTTTATGGCAAAGATATTATCACATTGGTGTAATAATGGGGTTCAACGATTGGATTCGAGATTCCAGACAAAACATAATTTTCAAAAAATGTTCTGCTTTGACGACAGTAAAGCTTACTTCAGGGGGTTAAATGATACACATTATATTACAGGAGATCAAGACATGACACGTTACACACAGCTACACACAAGAGAAGCTGGTCAGCAAAGAATTGTGTAACAATAGTGATGTACCCCAGTATTGATACGTTTAGACAGCTCTTTCTCAAATTCTACATCAAAATGAAAAACAATTTTTTTTTTTACTTCACTGTCTGTATTAGAGTATTTTTTTTTTCATTTCTAGGAATAGGAATTAGCGCGACAGTCTCTCAAAGATATGTTAAGAGCTGTACAAAAAATATTTTTTATGTTTTCTATTGACTATAATTAGCCCCTTGAAAAACCTTAAATCCAAAATAATTTTGCCCTCTCTAAAATGTAATACCAAGTATGGTGAAAAGTGAGGGGTTTTGTTTTGTAGTGATGTGTGTAGAAAGTTCTTTTTACTTCATGGCGGAAACAATACCAACAAACATGCTACAGAAATGCACAGAGTGAACAATAGCAAACCTTTTGGAGCTGTCCCTGCAGGGCAGGCCTCAATGTGTTGTTGCTGGGTCAGGGCTTTATAAACAATAGACAACATATTCTTTACGTTGGTGTGGTATAAAAGTAAGAGTTAAACCACCAGGAGGTCAGTGCATCACTCGTGAACGCTCTGTCCTGAGACACCATCAGACATTTCCACCATCAACATGGGCAAGGTATGTCACACACAAGGGCAACATTAACACACAAGGGCAACATTAACACACAAGGGCAACACTAACACACAAGGGCAACATTAACACACAAGGGCAACACTAACACACAAGGGCAACACTAACACACAAGGGCAACACTAACACACAAGGGCAACACTAACACACAAGGGCAACAGTAACACACCTCTACCCCACATGGGCAGGGTATGTCACACACAAGGGCACAACTAACACACCTCTACCCCACATGGGCAGGGTATGTCACACACAAGGGCAACATTAACACACCTCTACCCCACTTGGGCAGGGTATGTCACACACAAGGGCACAACTAACACACCTCTACCCCACTTGGGCAGGGTATGTCACACACAAGGGCAACATTAACACACCTCTACCCCACTTGGGCAGGGTATGTCACACACAAGGGCACAACTAACACTCCTCTACACCACTTGAACGACCCAAATGGAACACTTCTTATTTTTATTCACCATAAGTTATTAATACTGATATTCTATCTAGTTCTACAGAAAACGATGCCCTAATTACCAAGGAAAATGTACATAACTTTTTTCATTTCTTTACAGATCATCTTCTACGAGGACAAGAACTTCCAGGGGCGCTCTTATGAGTGCCAGGGAGACTGTTCTGATATGCACTCCCACCTCAGCCGCTGCCACTCCTGCAAGGTGGAGAGCGGCTGCTTCATGGTCTATGACCGTCCCAACTTCATGGGCAACCAGTTCTTCATGAGGAGGGGCGAGTATTCCGACATGAACATGCTGGGTTGGAATGACTGTATTAGATCCTGCCGCAGTATCCCCATGGTAACTAAATTCAGAATTATGAGTATTTATTATTTTGAGAATTTTGTGTAGAGAACTCATCTTTTATGACATCTTATGTCTACAGCACAGAGGACAGTTCAGAATGAGGATCTACGAGAGCGAGAACTTTGGTGGTCAGATGAACGAGCTGAATGATGACTGTGACTCCATTATGGGCCGCTACAGTATGTCTGACTGTATGTCCTGCAACGTTATGGATGGCCACTGGCTCATGTATGAGCAGCCCCATTTCAGAGGCAAGGTGATGTACATGAGGCCTGGAGAGTACAGAAGCTTCAGGAACATGGGATCCAACAACACAAAATTCATGAGCATGAAACGTATCCCTGATATGATGTAACTGTTCTTGTAAAACTTTCTGGGACAAACAATCGGTACAATAATGACTAAAATAAAATCTTACCCTTTTTACATTGAGGAATCATTTTAAAGCAACATACTGCCTACTGTTTTCCTACTACACACACACTTTACACAAAAGACCAGAAGACAAACTATCAGCTCATACATATACAGTACGTATATATTCTTCAATCAACATTTGTTCTATCCAGTTTCTTTCCATTGGCCAGTAGACAGTCTTCACTTAACTGCGGAGGACAGTAATGCCAGTAAGACAGTAAGACAAGACTACAACTTATAGATGGCTTGTGTGTCCACATGTGGCTTTTCCAAGAGGTGCACAAAGAATAGGTTATTTTGGTGGAAATAGTAACTGTGGTTCATGCTTCGTACATGGTTTATATATTTTCTGGACCTCCACTCCACTTAATTTACAAAAAAAGCAACTACCATGTTCATTTTGGGTGAATGTGCTATGCAAAACTACAGGACTAATATGTTAAGGGACCTCATAGAATATTTGGATTGGCATTTGTACAGTGTTCATTCTAGGGGAAATAGTAAATGCAAAACGTATATGCCCCATCAAAATATATGTTATACAACAATACCATGGCATGTAAAAGGCTCAAATGTGAGACAAATGGGGTTTAAGCATGTTTGAAGAATTGCGTCAGACGTGGTTGAGTCAGTTGTCATAACTATGCCTAAGCATTCTTCACGACTCAGATATAGTAATTGAATTCTTACTGGAGACCTGTCTTAGATTTGAAATCACCATGAGGTAAGTAATTGCTGAGTTGGACAGCATACAATACACAAATCCAGAATAACCATAATTTTAATCCACAAATCTGTTCTTATTCATGTTCAAGGCCACATATTCCATGTCTTTCTGATGTAACCAAAGGGTTATGTCCCTAACTGGTGGTTTTACAGTACCTTTCATGGTCAATTGTAGCACACTGATGTATTGTTGAGGGCAATTTTACTTCCAATTTATCTGCCACAGACTGTTCCTCTTCTTCAGCATCATAAGTCAAATAAAAGGTTTAACAGACAGACCCTTATGATAACATTTTCGGCTTTTCAGTGGCGAAAAACAAAGCGGTTTATTTTGACATGCTGGCTTGCCTCATTGGATTCCGTTGTCTAGCCATTTTATGGTTGCCGGTTTCAGTGTTTTAACTCAATACTGGATCACTTTTCATCATTAATTGTCCTTAATAAAACTTTGGACATGTTGAAAATCCCAAAGTTTCCCTTTAATGCTGTGTTACTTCTTAAATTAGAAACTTAAAAAAATATATCAGTAATTGTGGCCTGTGCCAAAGTTTGCACACCCTACTAAGTCAGCATTTAGGGTGTCTTGTATGCACATCATGTTTAAGATTAACCTAGTATGTAGTTTGGGGACGGCAGGACATTCCATTCTATTGTTTGCATTTCTTGAAGTACTTCATGGTGTATTTTGAGGTATACTTTTAATCATTGTCCTGTTGTAGAGATCAACATCTTGTAGGCTTCAGTTTCTTGACTGACTGACATTGGCATTCAAATTGTGTTGATATTTAGAGGAATCCATTCTTCCCTTCATTTGATTGATGTTTCCTGTGCCACTGGCTGATTGCAAATCCCCAAAACAGAACAGATCCACCCACTTCGTGAACAGTTGTCAAGGGGTTCTCCTTCATCAAATCCTGTTCCTTTTTCCTCCAAAAACGCTTTTAGTGATTGTGGCCAAATAACACAATTTTAACCTACTCTGCTCGAGGGACTCATTTCTAAAATGGCCGTGGGTTATTTAGATTTTACTTTTCATACTTAAGACATTAATATGTATGATTAGATAATTAGTAAAGTTTCCCTCTGATGCCCCTTCTAGGGTCTACCCCTGTTCGTGCACATACATCTTCCTGCGGATCTTTTGGGTCACATGAGGGGATTTGGTCGAACTTTCTGCCCAGCAGACAAGCAGTTCTTGGTCCTCAAGATGTCATCTTGACTTCCACAGTTACCCTTAACAGCCATTTCTGAATAACATTTCGGTCGATGGAAATGGCAAACTGGAGATGCTTTGACATCTTTTGAAAACCATATGCTGCAGTGTGGACACCAGTTGTCAGTTGCTGAGAGGAGCCTGTGTTTGTTGAGTTTGTTTGTTATTTGTTGAGTTTGTTTGTTATTTGTTGAGTGTTGCTGCCACAACGTTGGAGGAGTCAGAGAATGTATCAGCTTCTGGAATTGTCATGAGCTGACTAAATACAATGACAACTCGACCTTCTGAAGTCCTAATGAGTCAAGGGGTTACCGTGCATTAACAAGTCAATGTTATGTTCTGAGAAGAAGGGTGCCCAAACCTTTGCACATGCGATAATTATTGTTAATTCTTTTCCTATTTTGAACTTCCTTGAATAAAGGGTCTTATGATAGCTTTAGCAGTCCCAAATTGAAGAGCAATATCAAGAAGAAAAAACATAAGAAGATTGAGAAATGACAGACTAAAACGAAAATGAAAGAGAATGTGGAAAGTCAAGGCAAAAGTATACATTGGTAGAAACATATATATATATATTGAGTCCCCATGACCACGGCCTCCAAGTTGCTGAATAGATCAAACAGATGCCAGGGACATCATCAGAGATAAGGAGGATATAATTACCACCTGATTACCACCTATTGTAAGAATATATTTGGATATATATAGAGAGATAATCAACAGATGTATCTTTAATCTGTTACATTAACATAATACATTTGACACATATGTTAAAGCGTCATTAGTATAAGTAAACTGCAATGTTATGCACTGTTGAATCATGAATGATTCTTATGCAGGTAGTTAATGTAAAGTGATATTTTTTTTTATTTATTCTTATTTTTTCTTACACTAGTTTGTTTTGTTGAAACTTTGTTGAAACACTAATACCAGTAAACAATTTAAGTTTGAAAGAGAGATTGGTGGGTTTTAACCATTATAACCCCCCCCCCCCCCCCCCCCCCCTATTTATTTTGTATTTGTTTTTGTCACCCCCCAAGCGTCCTGACTCACCACGGGATGTGTTCAGTGCCGGGCGCTGCTCTGGCTTATGTAACCCACTTCCTGCTCTGCGTCTGGAGCCACTTGCTGCAGGGGAGGAAAGCTGCTGAACTTGTGGAGCCGTGGCTTTGCCACTGCTCATGGCTTGTTTACTGTGCTTCCCTTCATGCATACGCACACACACACATATGCACACACACACATATGCACACACACATATATGCACACACACATACACAAACAAACATACATATGCACACACACATACTTCTCTGTCCTTTGCTCTCAGCTCCCAAATCCTTACACTCACCCCCACTTTATAACTGTCCTCACTTTCCTTCCACTATGGTACATTGTATCACACACACACACATACACACACACACACACACACACACACACACACACACACACACACACTCTCTCTCTCACACACACACACATACACTCTCTCTCACACACACACACACACACACACACACACACACACACACACACACACACACACACATACATACATAAATATACAGTCAGGTAAAGATAAATGTTCATCCTCGACACACATAAAGACATACACACATATATATGTGTCTTATGTAAAATAGTATTTATTGTTACACTAGGTCGCTATTGCTCGTAGCTTGACTGTGCTCTCCCTTGTACGTCGCTTTGGACAAAAGCGTCTGCTAAATGACTAAATGTAAATTTAAAATGTAAATGTGCAAACATACAAATACATTCACACATTCACACACCCCCCTCTGCTCCCACGCAGATGCCAGTGTGGATTAGATGTATGTGGTGACAGTGTGGAGTGTGAATGCATGGCCCAGACCTGCAAGCCAATGGCCCACATCACACCAGCAGCACTGCCACCACTGAGTCACGTCAATACTGCTGACTGGGTCTACTACACTTACACAAACACAGGAACACACACACGCACACACACACACACACACACACACACGTACTTATACACACGTACACATACACACTCACACGTACACATACACACACACACACACACACACACACATACATACACACAAACACAGTAAGAATATACAGTACATGTGAGAGAAATAGATAGACAGGGAGAAAGAGATAAACAGAAAAGCAACTCTATCTCTAACTCTCAGAAAAGCAACTCTATCTGGCTATTTTGACGAATGCATCAGCGGTTTTCATGTGTTGAAATATATACATGTCTGTGTGTGTTTTTGGTGTATTTGTGTTCGTGTCAGAGCCCATTTTTTTTATCCACATCTTTCACACAGTTCTGACACCTGCAAGTGAAGAGGTGCCTGCCCGTTTTGTAATGCATTCACAACTTTGTTAAAAGACAGCCACGCTCCTCATGAAGAATCAATAGGAGAGTTCTCGCTGGAAAATGTGGGCAACACATGCAACTGGAGACAGCTGGAGTACTGGAGCTGAAGCTGATTTACTGCCATGCAGTCAAATCAAATAATGGATTTGCTAGTCAGTACTGTGGAGGAGCTAAGCCAGTGGAGCTGTGTGACTCATGGAAGAGTATTCAACATTTGGGATATAATAATTTTCTTTGGTACTTAAGCTTTCTGGTAGAACATTCTGATAGTTATCAAGAAAGCTGATCCGTGCAGTTTCTTGTGATTGGTTATTATTCCCTACAGATTGTTAAAATGCAATGACATTGTGGTGAGGCCACAATAGTTACGTCTTGTGCTGACGATGAAAACAGGACTTTAGTGTACGAGCTTCGTTAGAAACAAGTGGGCCTGACAGAAGGAGCTTCCCCAAGGCAACTGCCCAATCTACATGTCGTGTATGTTTCTGCTGACACTGTGTGCCTGTCTCTGACTATGTGTGTGTGTGTGTATTTGAGAGAGTGTGTGTGTGTGTGTGAGAGAAAGAGAATGAAGTGTTGGATGTGTAAGCAGAAACGGATGAGTTGCTGTCTAGTCCCTGAGTCAACCCTGCCCTCTTCACCCCATCAGATTCAAAGTGTGTGTACATACACAAACAGACACGCACACACACACACACACACACACACACACACACACGCACACACACACACATAGACACACACACACACACACACACCTTCCTCCCTCACCTTTCTATCCAGTTATAAATCTGTCGTAATATAATCAATGTCTTGTCCTCACGTATCTTAATCCTCCTTTCTTTCTCTCTCTCTCTCTCTCTCTCTCTCTCTATCTCTCACTCTCTCTCTCGCTCTCTTCATTTTATTAAACCAATTTGTCACATTGACTTTTTGTTTCTTGTCATCCATCCCTCTTCAGCATTACCGTCACCGCTGATCAGTCGCATTGAAGATAACGGGGGCTACCTACACAGCAAGCACTTCAGAGCCCAACACTAAACATCCCTAACACTAAACATCGCTAACACTAAACATCGCTAACACTAAACCTCAGCTCACTGTTCTTTCCTCTTAGCATGTGAAGGGAGCAGTGCAATCTAAAACGGCAGGGACAAGAAGAAGAGCGCTGGTAATTGAGAACCCCCTCATATTATCCTGCCATGCCATGTGGAATCACTGCACTCTGCATCATCCGTTCACTGCAGAATGAACCGGGTGTTCTTTGGGTTCAGACCCACAGCACAGAGAATAGGCTATTGATCAACAATGTGTAATTATCAGTCAGTGAACATGTAAAGTGTATGTTGGGCCATGGGATCATCGCCGGTGCCAAGTAAGTATGGACAAAAGCTAGTGTACAAAACGGTGTTCTGCAGGTAAATGCATATGCCGTGAGTTGATGTTGACTTTGGGAGTGATACACATTTCAAGTGTGATAATATGACATTTATAGTAAGAAATAAAACATGTACCTACATATGGAGCCATACTGTTTCAGTGTAACATTTTGTACACTGTACATTTAGAAATTGTATGACTATTGTAAGATGGAAATGCTCCATAAATAGTGTTGCTCTAAATAACACCCCTAACTAAATAACCATGACAACACAACAGTGCAAGCACACCTGCAGTTCTGCTTCCTGTCAAGTAATGGTTCTACAATAGGGACTACTTTACCACTTGCCATGCTTGCTTCAACAGGGATGGTTTATAATTCACTAGTTTGAGGATGGAAAGCTCTTAGGCACTTAATGAATTTCACACGCCTCACCTAAAACATGCAATGTTATATTATGCAATACAATTGTATGCAAAAGTCATTAAGCCACAGTGAATCACGAGTGATGCCTGCTTCCTGCTCCCTTCGTGGCTGTGTTTTGCGTCTTTGCTGTGAAAGCTCGACCTGTGTGGGTGAAAAAGCAGGGCTCTGGTGGCCGTGCCCCGTGGGACCGCAGAGGGTTGTGTGTGCCATTATTAGCAGGGCTCTGAGACAGGACAGGTGACAGGAGAGTCATGTGATGAGACAGATGCATCATGCCGTTAAACACGGAACAAAACAGGTCTGTGCAGGGTCACACAACGCTGCTGTCACGTGCTGGCACACACAAACTGATACACACATGCATATATGCACACACACGCACGCACACACACACACGTACACACACAGAGAAAGAGAGAGGTGCACATGCCAATAAAGTGGGGGAAAAGATCACAATCTAGACAAATAAATACACTTACACAAAACACATATCTAAACACATGCATGCGACCACACAAACACTTAAAACACCCTAGCTGAAAAAGGGTTCAAATTAGTTAGACTTACAGTATGTGCAGGTGCAAACACACACAGACATGTGCTAACACATAGATTAATCCAAAATAAACTACTTAAATCATAAGAACATGAGCAGTCAAAATCCCCCCACACACATAGCTTAATATGCCTCACTTTCTGCCATGCACACATTCACACACATGCACACATACACACACATACACATACACATACACACACACACACACACACAAAGTGCACTGTTTCTATTTTAGTATACTCTGTCCAGTCAGTCAATGGCAACTGTATCTAAGCAGCCGAAGGCACTAAGCTCTTTCCTCCCATCTAATCAAATGGTGCAGAATCTCATTTGTGAAATGTCAATATGATATCTGACACTTTGGCAAGTGACAGACACCCATTGACCATGGTGGACAACTGATTTTATAATATATAAAAATGACGGATGTAATACCTCTGTGATTTGGCGTGAGTGGTGGAAACAGGCCGTCGTTATGCGTCTAGGGGGGAGCGTAGGGTAACCGCGCCAGCATAACATTTTGGGATGTTTCATCTATTCCCACAATGGCACTGGAAGGGATCGCTCTCTGTCTATTTATAGAAATCACATTACCGCTATGCTTGGCTGCATGTGGAATGCTTCCACTCGTTCCAACTGAGTTTTTCAGTGTAAACTTTTTTTTAATACAGGAAGCTCCATTTCTCATTTCAGCCTTTTCTTCAGGTTTTGCGATGCATTGCTACTAAATTGCGGGAAGAAATATTCAATCCGCTCACCCAAGGGACTGAAAGAGTCAGGAGTGCAGCATGCAGATTAGATGATAACTGGGTAACTGATCAGACAGTCACATTGCCCTGAAAGCTTAACATCTGCCATGCCAAACCGGAGAGAGAAAAACAGCTTATAGCGCAAAGACACACTGAGACGCTGCTTTTGAACCCCTGTCTAAGTAGATACAATCTCTGAAATAATATTCTCAACATTATGCTTTGCAGGTTGAAGTCATGTTGAAGGGTTATCCCAGTATTACTGTATAAAAGATTCTGTCATAGTCACTAATTCACAATAGTATCATAATGTGATGTCTATATGACATTTAGTGCATACAGTATAGGAAAAGAGCATCAATACCTCTTGCACTACTTCTAATAATATTACTGTTGCTTCAGGTTTTAATTGGGTAATGCTTTGGATTAAGGTTCTCCAAGCCTTGTAACATGATATATAACATGAGCATGCATTATTGCAGTGCAACTAGAATGCACTGTGTATTAAATTTGACAGAAAAATTAATATAAAATACTGTATTTCATGGTTCACTCTATATCAACACAGTCATTATTATAATGCTGTTACTCCTACTACAGGATGCTATCATCATTATGTTGATTGTGATAGCAAGTGATCAAGTCTCCTCTTTGAGCCTGCAGGTAAACTCTATTAGAATTGGCAGGTAGGGCTTTCACAGCCCTGTGTATGGGTCAAGAAGTAAAACATCTGCGAATGTTCCACTTGAGTACCCAATTTACAGCAAGATTACATAGTTGTCAGACAAACCATTTTTTTATGACCGAGACATCCTCACATTGTCTTGTCACAGTTCTTACAGTCTGTACAGTCTTCGGCAAAGATACTTTCCTCGCTAACACCATCACTATCATTATTTACAGTGAATCCATGTAGTTAATCTCGTGGACAAGTAGATTGCAATAATATAATTCTGGCAACCCTTACATTGTTATGTCTGCATCTGGTTTTGTAGTGTAGGCTACTTTAACTATAATTTATCAGCGTTTTTGAGTCCAGACTGATTGGTGGGGTCCAGGGGTGTTGTGTGTGTCACTGGTGGTGCTTTTCCACTGTGGGCTGGACTGGTCTTGGTCCTGGAGTGGGGAAGGGCCAAACTGGGGCTGAACTAGGGACTTTTGGAATGGAATAAAACATAAACAAACAAAATGGGAGAAATTAAAAATGTATGTAATCAGCAGTGGAAACTTGTAAACAGTGCTTAGCAATGGTCGCACGAGTACACAAAAAGAAATTAGACAGCATTTAAAAATACGATGAAATGTTTTGACACTGTGTCGTTGATTGTTTTGTGAAGTTTTGATTTCTCCGTAGATAGTTTGCATTTACAAATACAAAATAAGTAATTTTGCTGCTGGTAACCTAAATGAATGCCTCCTATCTATTTTTTTAATTCTCCCATCTTATAGTTGCAATGCATTTCCATTAAATGGAAAAAGGCATTGGGAGTTATCATGGATCAGGGCACTGTTATAACACCCCCCTGGTTGGGGAGATTGGTGCAGTCCACCAGAGTCTCATTAAAAGCCCATTCCAATGCTAGTTATCTTCCCCCAGACCATGAAGACTAACTGTTGTGACAAGTGCTGAATCACTATCACCCAAACAGCCATTCATAATTATCTCTGGACTCCATATTTAATCCTAACGGGGTCCTTAGACATGCAAAATGGTAAATTCATTACATCTCCAGTATTGTGTATGATGAGGCAGAAAGGCAAATATATTAGCTCCAGCCCCTATTTAATAGGCAATATGGGCTGCAATTAAATATTAATTTCGCTATCATTGTTGAAATATCATTATCAAATCTTTCATCTTCAAATATTATCTTCAGTATGATCTCTTTGTGAAATATACTCACCTCTTTCATATGTGGTGACCTTTGACATTTGACAACAGTCAAAAAGGATAATGAACTTGCAAATGAAATGACTGCAGAAGATATCATATAGTGTATATGATTTGTAAGGTTATAATAAAACATGTACATGAAACAAACTTAAAACTAAAAACACCTGCTAAAATACTGATAAATAGCAAATGCAGTCATTTGAGGTGTATACTGGAAATGCGTCGAGGTGCTCACAACTCACAGTTTAACATCCCTCTGTGGTAGGGTGACATGTAGCAACATGTAATTATTTACAGTGGGAGCTTTGGGGTCAGTTCCTTGCTCTCTAATATTTCTTATTATTACCAATGCAGCTCATTTTAAGGGGAAGACTTCATATTTGCATACATAGCTATAGGTAACATTGGGATGTTAAATGTTAGAACTCAAGTGCTCATGTCAAAACTATCACGATTTATGGACTCAAATATTCCATTAATTTGTATTGCCACAAAATACAGTCATCTATAATTCTATTAGGCATTTTATTGGAATGGAGAGATTGCAAAGACCACCAGTAGGTTTATGCTTTTCTGTTTCACTTATTGACCCATCGGACAGCTTGATTTAGAGTGCTGATAATGAGCATGTTTGGCTTGGTAGATAGCCGTGATCCTGAGATGCCTTCAGTGGGGACCCCAGGGTGAGAGCCACTAGTGAAAAGGAGGAGAATGGAGAGGAGGTGGGATACTTTTCTACGTTCGAAGCGTGTGACGTAGTGGACAGATAAGGAGTGTTGAAATATCGGAGGAAGGAAGGAAGCGGACGTGGGGTTAGTGATGACTGTCAATCATCCCGGTGGGCTCCTCCCGAAAGTTTTTTTTGAAAATGTAATTTAGCTTATTTTACTTATATTTATTTTATTTGGTGGCCACTGCTAGACTTTCAAGTTTGGGTTTTTCAGTGGTGGTCAGGCCGATTCCAATGCAACCTTACGGCATTAAGGCTTGCCGCCCAAAGTAATCATTGCTTTCTACATTGATATTCAACACACATTTTCTCACCCAGATTGACACATGAAAGCATCCATCTCAGGTAATCAGTGCATGTGCTCCATGACTGGACCCATGACTTTGCCAATTTGGACACCAGTTTCATCCGAGCATGGCGGCACAGAGACAGACCCAGCAGTCCACCAGCTGTCAGCTCTCTGACTCGGGTGAGACTGGTTTTGCATTTTGGCTCAATATAATGATCCACAAGGTCAAAAGTTGTGTAATGTAGGGATGCCTGGAAGAAATGGTCCTGTATGTACAGAGAAGAAAGAATATGTCAGTATTAATATCTTCACACCAGGTGAGAATACACCAATCAAGCATTTCTTGTTTAACATGTATTGCAAACCTATGAATTCAACATTATTTGCTAGTGAATTAAATAAAACCATCCAAAGAACATCTGTAATAGCTAGACAAAGAGCTGAACTGCTGCATTGTGAGGAGAACTCAGGTGGAGGAGCAGTTTTCTATTCCTGTTTTTCTCTGCAACTGCACTCCTACCTACCTCCTGCCCACAAAATCATGGTCATTATAATCCTCACTGAGAGAGGAAGAGAGACACAATCATAATATCTCTGTTCTACATATATGATTCACAGGTTCAATGATGAGGCCAACAGTCCTCTTGAAGAACTCATTTGTGAGCTTGTTGGAGAGCACATTAGTGCATCTGTGGCATGCTGTATCACAAAGCGCAACCCCGGAAGACATCAGCCTTGAGTGCAGTGCAGTCCTATTTAACAAGCCATCTATTTGTGGCAGCCAAGTTGCTATGGTGTAGGTGTGTGTATGGTGGCACACACACTTTCTCTGTCTCTCTGTCTCTCTGTCTATCTCTCTCTCTCTCTCTCTCTCTTTCACTCATTCTGTCTTTCTCTCACTCTCTGAGCGATCAGTCGGAACAAATGGCACTGTGCATTCCGAATGGAACCAACAGAGGAAAGCTCTCAAACAGCAGTCGCCAGTATAATTAGACTCTTTACCAGGCAGCCTCTCCGCTCTGGAGCAGAGTCTCATCTCCCCCTCTCCTCTCTTCATCAGCAGTCAGGCACTGAAGCTCTTCATCAGCAGTCAGGCACTGAAGCTCTGCTTGGTGTTTGTGGAAAGAGGATCACACAGGGAGCCACCAATGTGTTCTAAGCTCAACCGCGTCGGGGCCAGTAATGCGGCTAAACGAAACCACAGTGAAGAGTAATGCCCGATGGCTAACATCTGCTGACAGATAATCAATGCCGGACAGTGTTTTTTTTAGCTTTTAGGTGAGGCTATATAAATACACTCACAAATGCACACATGCATTTACACACAAGTACACACTCACACATGCATTTACTCACAAATACACACTCACACATGCTTTTAAACACAAA
>NC_045159.1:9367434-9417434 GCF_900700415.2 Clupea harengus | reverse complement strand
AATTAACTTTCAGACCTAAGGAACAAACTGTGAACATTTCACGCAAATTGAGTAATTTGTTCAGGACAAAACAGCTATTGCCCCAACTCTGTCTCTCAAACACACACACAGAAAGAGAGAGAGACGGAGAGAAGGGGAGAAAGAGAGAGAGAAATGTGACCCAAAGTGCAAGCTGTAGTGACCTTGAAACCTCTTCAGTGGAAACATCACTGCACAGGATGTGATTCTACAAATAACCAGCCCAGTCATTGATTCCCATTAAGAGAGGGAGAGACAGAGAAAGAGAGAGAGAGAGGGAGGGAGCAAAGTTTGAGTTGGGTGAAAAAGTACAGGGTAGCCCAACCCAGCTGGCTTTACGTATGTGTCTATTTATTTATTTAATCTCTGTGTAGGTTCACTCAACAGTTCTTTCCAGCTCTTCCCGGCATGGCGTAAGCCGTGGGGGTTCGCCTGGCCCATATTGAATCGGTCCTGTCTGAGCTCTTACGAGCCGGAACTGTACAATGACAGGGCCCAGAACACATTAACGCCATTAACCACTATTCAGTTAACGCAACAAAACTGTGGAATTGGCATTATGAATCCAAAGACTCCCTCCTGTGACTTGTCAAGAGCTCCTCAGATGTAAATGGGCTCTTGGCAGTTGCTTAGTCACTAACTCAGTGAGGGAGCTGTGCAAGGGGCCGCAGCCAGAATAAGAGGCGGATTCCAGTGAATAGTTAATTAATTGGGGATTTAGTTGGGTTGCTTTTATGGACGATGCTCCACCACTTCGCCTCCTTCCCTCCACCTCGATAATTCATTTTCTTTGATTCATGCGTGTGTGTGTGTGCATAGTGCATGTTTGTGAGTTCGTGTGAGCGTGTGCGTATGTGTGTGTGTGTTTGTATGTGTGTACGCGATGCGACGCAGCTGGACTAGCAATGTTTGCAAAACCGTCCGCTCTGACTTCGGGACGTGTGGGGGGGGGGGGTAGTGGGGTAATAGGAAGTGACACGGCCGGACAGCCGCAGCTCTGCACACTAGCCCGAGTTCATCTGCTTGCTGCTGGAGTGGGGATAATGCACAACAATCCCGACACGTGACAAAGTCACACCGAGCTACAGGGCTCATGGCCCTTTTTAAACGACTCTTTTTTTTATAGAGGAAACTTGTGTTGCCATAAATGCCCTTTTTTCTCTTCCTATCATAGATGCCCTTAGATGTCTTTTTCTACATGCAGGGCTGATCACGAGAGGGAAGGGGAATGGGGGCGTGGTGTGTGTGTGTGTGTGTGTGTTTGTGTCGGTGGGTGGGTGGGGCACCACACTGAGTCTGATGTTGCATTTATGCTATACTGCTGCAGCCTGGAGACGCACATCCTGATCCTGCTTAATTTTTCATTCAATCAATCCAATTAAGTCAAATGTCATGACGATTTGATGATGCGATGACGGGCTTCGTTTCATCTCCTTTTGCGGAACTGCAGGGAATTCTACCCACAATCTTGGTACCAAAACCAAGCACCCAGCTCTTTCAACTACAGGAGCTGACCTGTGAGGTAGTAGAGGTCATGATCTTTTTTTTTATCAATTCTTTATTGATAATATAAAGGGGTCTTATGACCTTTTAATGACACATTGTGTGCCTCTGTTTCATTTTTCTCCATCACACTGACATCCTGCTTCTTTGGTCCACAAACCCCTCCTACACCTACCGACATGATCTGCCAGAGTTCTATTTTTAAATTCTGCCCCTCCCCAATCACAAGGTCATATAGTCATCTATAGGATCCCAAGAGAGACCGTAACGGGTTGGAGCACCGCAGCTGATAAATGTGAGGAGTCGGCAGGACGGGCTATGATGAAGGAGATAGGCCACAGGCCAAGCAAAACACTCCTCATGATACATGTTGTGTGTAGACATTGCTGCAGGTGTGCAGGACAAAATCCACTCCTCTTGTGGGGGGTGGGGACATAATTATTTATCTCTGTGTTCTTCTGTGTCTTAATTGGCCGTGTAGACTCATATTCATGATGAATGTTGCTAGAAGATATCATTTTGTTCTGTTTTGGTCATTAGGAAGAGAATAAATTAAATTAAATTAATTGGTAAGACGGACAAAGCGGTTGAGTAATATACATTCTGGTTTCCTTTATTGTAAATGTTAGAAAATGGAGTCAAGCGTGGACATAATGCATAATGTTTCTCCTTTCTCAGAGGTAAGCACAGCCAGTTAGAACCTTAGGTCTGAGCAACACACAGAGTATTATCTGGTGTCCATACAGAAAACATGACAAATAATCAAATCACATCCAGTGGCGTAACGTAGTTACGACGGGCCCAGGTGCAGGCTATTATGACCAGGGGCGGTTTTAGCAAATTGGAGGCTCTGGGCAAAGTCCAATTTTAAGTATGTAAAAACTTGGCTCAGCAGCACTTGAAACAATATCAGATGAACTTGAAACATTATCAGAAATTTCTTCCACTTCCAAGGACGAATTCTTGATTGGAAATATTGTGTTACCTTAGGTAATTTCTCCCTGAACTTCTCATCCTTCCTTTTCCTCTTTCTTTTCTCACTGCCACTTAGAAATCGTTTCATGCTTAACTTTGCGACCACACACGCCACCACACCACAAATTGTCCGTGACAGAAACGTCACGTGACCTGGGATATTTTTTTCATGATGGATTTTAGATACATGTTAGGCTGCTACATAAAAACATTTTTTTTTGATTATTATTATTATTATTATTATTTTTTTTAACGTAAATACGACGAGGCCCCCTGGTGGCCGAGGCCCTGGGCAACTGCCCACCTTGCCCAATGGGACGCACCGCCCCTGATTATGACGGGCCCTAGTCAGTGGCGTAAGGCAGTGGTTCCCAAACATTTTACAATCCCCTACCCCATGTTTTTAACCGCCGCCTCGCCCCCTCCCCCTGTGCAGATATTCATCCTACAACCCTTTAAACTATGAAATTGTCAGGGTATGTCACTAACCGCCGCCGCCACGCCCCCTCCCCCTGCGCAGATATTCAGCCTACAACACTTAAAACTGTAAAATTGTCAGGGTATGTCACTAACCGCCGCGGCCAAACCCCTCCCCCTGCGCAGATATTTTTCTTGGGCACGAAAAACCCCCGGCTACGGGCCCCCAAGACCCACGGGCCCAGCTGCAGCCGCTCCTGCTGCACCCTATAGTTACGCCCCTGCTCACATCAGAATCATCATTTAAATACTGAAAAACATTTTCACATAGACAATGTTGTTTGAGGACTTTCAGCTGAATGAGGTCAAAGGATAGAGCCTATGGGTGTGTGTTCCCTGATAAGAAATTTGATGTACAGTCTGTCAACAAATATGGCTTTGAGGTGTTAATATATGGAACCACTCCGGGGGCGTGTTTTGCTGTAGCAGAGTGTTCTCGCCCTCCCTTCTACCTGATCTGTGAAACCCCCAGCACATACTGTAGTTGACAGTTATTTAGAAATAGTCAAGGTATTGGCAGACACTTTTGTCCAAAGTGAATTACAAAACATTAGATTAAAAACAGTAAAACAACAATGAAATCAAGTAATACGCATAAGTCAAGTCAGTTTGTTTGTATAGCACAATTTTTTTAAAAGCCTGTGGTTGACCAAAGTGCTTTACACAGTAAAAAGTAAAGAGTGCAGATATTGACAATTAAAACAGAGACAAAAGCACATACAAACACACTTGTAGACGCCTAGAAAGCCAGAGAATCCAAGTGGGCTTATGGTCTAGATTTAAAATGGTTGGGGCTGATTGAACATGGAGAGGGAGGATGTTCCACATCTTGGGCCAGCAGAAAAAGTACGGTCATCTTAATGCCTCAAACGAAATTGCCACTCAGAGGAGTCTCCTCTCCCAGCACTGAGGGGAGTCATTGTAGATGGCTAATGCAGTGGGCAGGAATGACCTCCTGTAATGGTTCTTATTGCAGTGGAGATGAAGGAGCCTATGACTGAGGACACTCTGTTGTCTGACCAGTACGTTGTGTACGGGGTGTGTAGTGTTGTTCATTATGTTGGGCATCTTGTGCAATATCCTTCTCTCCACAACCGTCTCTAGGGGCTCCAGAGACCAACGTCTGTTGTCTGTTCTGATGTGAGACCAAACGCACTACTGTATTCAATCATCTTTCTCACCACATATTTCAGTTGGTCATCAATCATAACACCCAAGTTTCATGCATTTTTAATTGAGGTCAATGAAGATGAATCAAGTTGGATGTTATTATTTTGTGGGATAGCCAGCAGCTCAGTTGGGAATACACACAGCTCAGTTGGGAATACACGCAGCTCAGTTGGGAATACACGCAGCTCAGTTGGGAATACCAGCAGCTCAGTTGGGAATACACACAGCTCAGTTGGGAATACTAGCAGCTCAGTTGGGAATACCAGCAGCTCAGTTGGGAATACACGCAGCTCAGTTGGGAATACCAGCAGCTCAGTTGGGAATACACGCAGCTCAGTTGGGAATACACGCAGCTCAGTTGGGAATACACGCAGCTCAGTTGGGAATACACGCAGCTCAGTTGGGAATACCAGCAGCTCAGTTTTTGAAAGATTGAGCTGAAAGTGACGGCCCCTCATCCAAACTGAAATATGAAATTGAGGCATGACAAAAATTCGAGCCGATGTTGTGGAGTCATCTGGGGGGAAGGATAAGTACAGTTGAGTATCAGTAACAGGAGAACCCATGGAAATGGATGATCTCACCTATAGTATCAGTGATAGGAGAACCCATGGAAATGGATGGATAAGTACAGTTGAGTATCAGTAACAAGAGAACCCATGGAAATGGATGGATAAGTACAGTTGAGTATCAGTAACAAGAGAACCCATGGAAATGGATGGATAAGTACAGTTGAGACGCTCGGAAACTATTCTCCACCTTCAAAACTCTGCTCTACCCTCCTCCTCCTCCCCCAGCTACACTGCAAAAAATCAGCCTTCAAAAACAAGAAAAAAAGTAAAAAAAATGGGGTATATATCACTTAAAATAAGCTAAATTATCTGCCAACAGAACAGGAAGATTTGACTTACCAAGACTTTGTAAAAAAAAGTAAAAATATCTAGCCTCAAAGAACCCAAATATATCTTAAAACTAGTGTGGCCAGACTAAAAACAAGTACATTTGTCAAAATATTTAAGAATAATTTTCTCAATATGTAGGAAAACGTGGTTATATTCACTAAATGCTAGCACCATCATCTTGAAATGAGGCTACATGCTAGGCAATGTATCTTGAAATCAGTACAGCTACACCAAAAACAAGTAAATTTGCCTATATACCAAAATATTTAAGAATTATTTTCTCAATATGTAGGAAAATGTGCTTATATTCAGCAAATGCTAGCACCATCATCTTGAAATGAGTCTACATGCTAGGCAATTTATCTTGAAATCAGTACAGCTACACTAAAACAAGTACATTTGCCTCTATACCCAAAAGAGTTAAGAATTATTTTCTCAATATGTAGAAAACGGTGCTTATATTCAGCAGATGCTAGCACCATCATCTTGAAATGAGTCTACATACTAGGCAATTTATCTTGAAATCAGTACAGCTACACTAAAACAAGTACATTTGCCTAAATAAAAAAAATGTAAGAATTATTTTCTCGAAATGTAGGAAAATGTGCTTATATTAAGCAAATGCTAGCACCATCATCTTGAAATGAGGCTACATGCTAGGCAATTTATCTTGAAATCAGTAAAGCTTCATTAATAAAAAGTACATTTGCCTGAATACAAAAAAATTAAGAATTTTTTTCTCAATATGTAGAAAAAGGTTCTTATATTCAGCAGATGCTAGCATCATCATCTTGAAATGAGTCTACATGCTAGGCAATTTATCTTGAAATCAGTAAAGCTACACTGTACACATATGTGCAATTGATCATTGAGATAATAGAGACCGCAGTGTTACACCTAAACAGCATTATGTGATTAATATGCCCTCAGAGATCAAATCATTGGATCCAATGGTCAGACATATGTGTATGTGGTTCGAGTCTTAACATTGTTTCTTTAAACAATGGGCATCTAAGCTCAAATTCAAGTACATTTGTCTTGATTCTGACTTTGACAAAGCAGTTTTGTACTTGCCAGTGGTGATGAAACTAGTTCCAAGCACTAACTTGCTCAGAACCAATAATAAAATCTCAGTAACAGGTTATAGTACCTTAGGCAATTCATCTTGAAATCAGTAAAGCTTTTCAAGAACATTTGCCTAGATACCGTAAGAATTATTTTCTCAATATCTAGGACAATTTGCTTAAATATAGCGATTTTTTTTGCTCAGAACCAGTAATAAAATCTCAGTAACAAGTTATAGTACCTTATTAAGATACACCATCTTAGTAAGATGAAATATCTTAAATCAAGGCAATATATACTTGTTTTTTGTTTGACAAGATATTTCTTCCTACCGAGTAAGAGCATTTGACTTCAAAACTCTCCAAAACAAATGGCAATATCCTCAACAGATGACTGTTTTAGGGATGGAGCTGTGGAGCAATCGGCACACAGGTAGGAGTTCAGGTTCGAGTCTGACTTGCGGTCATTTCTCAATCCCTCCCTCCAGCTCGCTTCCTGTCTCTACCTACTGTCCTATCTGAGTAAAGGCAAAAAAGCCGAAAAAATAAAGCTTGAAAAAAAATAAAAAACGGAACTAAATTTAAGCAAATTGTCCTAGATATTGAGAAAATAATTCTTACCGTATCTAGGCAAATGTACTTGTTTTTAGGGTAGCTTTACTGATTTCAGGATAAATTGCCTAACATATAGCCTTTTTTCAAGATGATGGTGCTAGCATTTGCTGAATAAAAGCACATTTTCCAAAATATTGAGAACATTATTCTTAAATATTTTGACAAATGTACTTGTTTTTAGTCTGGCCACACTAGTTTTAAGATATATTTGGGTTCTTTGAGGCTAGATATTTTTACTTGTTTTACAAACTCTTGGTAAGTCAAATCTTCCTGTTCTGTTGGCAGATAATTTTGCTTATTTTAAGTGATGTATGCCCCATTTTTTTACTTTCTTTTCTTGTTTTTAAAGGCTGATTTTTTGCAGTGTAGGAAGAAATATCTTGTCAGACAAAAACAAGTATATATTGCCTTTATTTAAGATATTTCATCTTACTAAGATGGTGTATCTTAATAAGGTACTATAACTTGTTACTGAGATTTTATTACTGGTTCTGAGCAAAAAAAATGGCTATATTTAAGCAAATTGTCCTAGATATTGAGAAAATAATTCTTACGGTATCTAGGCAAATGTTCTTGTTATTAGTGTAGCTTTACTGATTTCAAGATGAATTGCCTAACACATTATCTACATTTCGAGAAAATAATTCTGACATTTTTTTTTTATTGAGGCAAATGTACTTGTTTTTAGAGTAGCTTTACTCATTTCAAGATAAATAGCCTGGCATTTAGACTCATTTCAAGATGATATTGCTAGATTTGCTGAATTTAAGCACATTTTCCTACATATTGAGAAAATAATTCTCAAATCTTTTGGGTACATAGGCAAATGTACTTGTTTTAATGTAGTTGTACTGATTTCAAGATAAATTGCCTAGCATATAGCCTCATTCCAAGATGATGGGGCTATCATTTGCTGAATATAAGCACATTTTTCTATATATTGAGAAAATAATTCTGACATTCTTTTGTATTTGGGCATATGTGCTTGTTTTTAGTGTAGTTGTACTGATCTCAAGATAAATTGCCTAGCATGTAGACTCATTCTAAAATGATGGTGCTAACATTTGCTGAATATAAGCAATTTTTTCTATATATTGAGAAAATAATTCTGAAAGTTTTTTTTATTCGGGCATATGTGCTTGTTTTTAGTGTAGTTGTACTGATTTCAAGATAAATTACCTATCATGTAGACTCATTTGAAGATGATGGTGCTAGCATTTGCTGAATATAAGCACCTTTTTCTACATATTGAGAAAATAATTCTTAAATCTTTTGGGTACATAGGCAAATGTACTTGTTTTAGTGTAGTTGTACTGATTTCAAGATACATTGCCTAGCATATAGCCTCATTCCAAGATGATGGGGCTATCATTTGCTGAATATAAGCACATTTTTCTATATATTGAGAAAATAATTCTGACATTCTTTTGTATTCGGGCATATGTGCTTGTTTTTAGTGTAGTTGTACTGATCTCAAGATAAATTGCCTAGCATGTAGACGGAGTTCCGGTCATGACGTGGACGTGAGAAGTCGCAGAACCCATGTGCTCCGGTGAAATATATCACATATAAAAGTAAACCTGTTCGTTTGATGTTGTAAAAAGTCTTAGTCGAGTAATATAAGTGCAAGATATCAGTAGGATCCAAAATGAAGTCGAGTAAACCCAGTTCAAGAGGTAAAGAGAAGAAGAGAGATGGCGATTTGGAGTTAGCTCATGGGCTAGCTGAAGCCCCAGAAACCCAAGCTAGGGAGGATGGAATTTTAGCAGCTATTCACGCTCTTCGGAAAGACTTCCTCTGCCCAGCTCAAAGAAGTTATCACCTCAAACCACGAGATCAAAGAAAGCCTTAGACTCCTTCTCCGAAAAGACTAAGTGGGGCAGAAACCCGTATAAGTTCCGCTGAGGACCAATTGAACAACCTAGCTAACGTTTCTGCAACCACTCAAAGAAAGATTGCTAGCACTCACCAGATCAGTGGAGACCATGGAGAACCGCCAGCGCCGCCTGAATTTGAGACTGGTGGGCTTGCCAGAGGGCACAGAGAAAGGTGACCTGGTGTCCTTCCTCAACATGTGGCTACCCGACCTCCTTGGTCAAGAAAATTTCCCGATTCCACCTTCCATCGACCAAGCATTCAGGCTTCCAGGGGCAGCAACTTCTAAAGCTAGCAAGCCAAACCGAAAACCGTTTCCTCGGGCGATCCTCGTGAAATTCCGCTGGCTGGCCGACAGAGGACCGAGTGATGAAGGCTGCTCGCAAGATGAAATCGCTACAGTTCGAAGAGAACCGTTTGATGTTTTTTCCAGACCTTTCCGCGGAGATCCAGCAGCAGAGGAGAATGTTCGATGGTGTGAAAAGCGGACTGCATAATCTGGATATTGAGTTTGGATTACAGTTCCCAGCAAAGATGAGAATCTACCACAAGGGTAAACTGCTCACGTTCTTACTCCATCAGATGTAGAGGCCTTCATCCAAAAGATCGAGACAGAACGGTCTCAGACTGAACGGGACAATTATGTGAGTGAGTCTAGCTAGACTTTGCTAGCACGCCTGGATCCAAAATAAGGAACGACTTAGACTAAGCTTTATTGGATAAGAGTATTGTGTATCACATTGGCTGTATTATAGCTGGCCCTCGGTTTGATTGTATTAATACGTTTGGTTTTATTGTACATAATGTCATGGGTCAATAATCACACATACTTGGGTATTACTTTTAATTTTTTATATGTAATTCTTTCTGCCGGACGTGGGTTCCACCCAAATTTGTTTAATGTTTTGTATCTGCTCCTTAGTTAAGGATCAATGCAAGTTGTCCGGAATTCAGTGTATTGCAAAAGTGTGAGTGGGGTCTGTGCAATTAGGGGCGCAGGAATTTAGGAGAGCTCCGTCTCTGTTCTAGAGAGGGGGCGTTTGTTACTATTTTTTTTTTCTTTTTTTTCATGTTTGATGGCACAACTGGTCTCCTATAGAGGAGTTGAAATTATAATGATAATATTACTAAGGCTGGGTTATGAGTAATGCCCCTTTTCTCAATATTACTTCATGGAATGTCCAGGGGTATGAGAAAAATTAGTTAAAATTAAACAAATACTGTCCCAGACTTAAACACCTCCAAGCAAAAGTCATATTTCTCCAAGAAACTCATTTATTGCCAGATGAGATTGTGCGGCATAAGGAAGAGATGGCCTGGGCAAATTCTAGCTTCTTGCTGCCTCTTCACAGGCAAGAGGAGTAGCAATCCTTATCCATAAATCAGTCCCCTTTAGGATTCACAAACTTCTTCAGGATCCTGCGGGTAGATTTGTGGTGGTTGGGGAACTCTTTTGAATCAAGAAAATTATTCTTGTAAATGTTTATGGGCCCAACAATGACGATGCCACATTCTTTAGGAACCTCTTCATGACCATTTCCTCTTTTCGAGGTGAAATTAATTATGGGTGGAGATTTTAATTGTGCTCCTAACCCCCTTCTAGACCGTTCATCGAGAAATGACTCCTCCCACACAAATACCCGAAGGGTGATAGGCCACTTCATGTCAGAGCTGCATCTTTGTGATATCTGGAGAATTAGAAATCCCACCACACTAGAATATTCATGCCACTCAAACACACACCAAACACAATCCCGCATAGATTATTTTTTAATCTCTGTGACTCTTGCGGCCAATGTACAGGACTGTGGACACAGAGGAATATTATTTCAGATCATGCCCTATTGTTTTGCATTACCGCCTCACTTCACATGCCAGGGGCCAAACAGTGTGGAGGCTTAGCCCGAGATGGCTACATGATCAGAATTTTCTATACTTTGTGAAAACGAATATTGAGTTTTTCTTTGCTACAAATACAGATGAAACCTCAGCATCTATTAGATGGGAAGCCTTTAAAGCCTATATTAGAGGTGTAATGATTTCTTATACTAGTAGCAATACAAATAAGACCCATCTCCTTATGACTGAACTTGAGCAAGATATTAAAGACCTAGAAAGGGAGCTCTCAGTGAATAATACACCGGAGAATCTACAGAGGCTCTCAGAATTAAGGGCTAAATATAATAATGTCACAGCAAGTAAGGCCCTTAAACAGTATCACTCGGTTAAAGCAGACGTATTATGATCAGGGAGAATCAGCGGGTAAATTACTAGCTTGGGAGGATTTAAACACTGCAAATGAAAGGGCTATCACTGAGATTGAAACTGAAAGTGGGACAACAACTAATCCAGCCAGAAATTAACAGAGCTTTTCAAAATATTATATGAACCTTTATACGTCAGAGTCCCCGCGATACTAATGACCTACACCCCTTTTTGATCAGCTTTCCATTCCAACTTTAGAGGAAAGGGTTAAAGAGGAGCTAGACTCTTCCCATTACAAAGGAGGAAACTGTTTGAAGCGCTGTCCCATATGAACGGAGGGAAAGCTTCCGGTCCTTCTGGGTCTACCCATTGAACATCTACAAATGCTTTAAGGAGATGCTTGTGCCACCCCTCTTTGATATGTTAGTCGAATCAATTGAAGCTGAACATTTACCACCTTCCTTATCAAAGGCCTTAATAACACTGATTCTAAAGCCAGATAAACCCCACATAAAATGTGGGTCCATATCGTCCTATTTCACTAATAAACTCAGATGCTAAGATTATAGCAAAGGTGTTTGCGAGACGTCTTGAAACCATCTTCCTTCTCTGATCACCTCTGACCAAAATGGTTTCATAAAGGGTCGTCAAGGTTTCCATAATATTCGAAGACTACTAAATATTATAGATGTGAGAAGGAAAGCCCAGACACAGCAATAGTCTCCCTGGACGCTGAAAAAGCGTTTGACAGGGTGGAACGCAATTATCTTTTTGAAGTGCTTCAGCGGTTTGGGTTTGGGGAATACATCTGTAAGTGCGTGAAAATGTTATATCACTCCCCAAGCGCGTCAGTCATGACAATTTTTTAACCTCCCAACCCTTCAAACTCCAACGAGGGACCAGACAGGGGTGCCCCCTTTCGCCCCTTCTGTTTGCATTAGCAATCGAGCCACTTGCAATCGCAATTAGACAAAACAGCAGTATAACAGGTATCACAATAGGGAATGTGGAGAATAAAATAGGATTATTCGCAGACGACATAGTTTTGTTCCTGACCCAGCTAAAGTGCTCTATTCCAAATCTCCTTAGATTAATAAATACTTTTGGATCAATTTCAGGATATAAACTGAATGAATCCAAGTCAAACATCCTCTTTCTTAAACAATCAGAGAGAAGTTGTCCCCAATACAAACCACATTTAGGAATACTTCTAGTTTTACTTATTTGGGGATCAAAATTACTCAATCAACAGAGGACCTTGTATCCACTAACTATAGCCCAGTGATATCAGGAGTGACTAACCTTATTAACAGATGGACAACAATGCCAATTTCAATGATTGGCAGGATTAATATCCTCAAAATGAATGTCCTACCTAAATTTCTTTACTTATTCCAATGCATACCACTTCCACCTCCAACAAACTTCTTCTCAAATATGACTAAAGTCTTCAGAAATTTCATATGGAGTAACAGACGAGCAAGATTACGCCTCTCTCTACTATATCTGCCATATGACAGGGGAGGGTTGAAACTCCCCAACCTCAAATGGTACTACTGGGCATGCCAGCTTTGGACAACCTCCTTCTGGTTCAGACCCAGTCCATCCCTCTCATGGGTGGAAATGGAAAGAGAGACTTCAGCCAATATACCTCTTCATATGTATCTATACTCAGATAAACCGGATAAACTAAAGAAATTCACAGGTAACCCATTTGTTTCCAACTCCATTCGTGTTTGGCATGACGTTCATAGCTACCTAAAGGTTCCCCTTAAGCTATCACAGTTCACACCCATTTGGGGAAACAACAATTTTCATCCAGGGGCAAAAGACAAGGGATTTAAACTATGGGCAGACAAAGGTATTGGCCAAATAGGAGATCTCTTTCAGGAGGATGTTCTCATGCAATTTGAAGATATCAGAAAACAATTTGACATACCCGCTAAACATTTCTTCAAATACCTACAAGTCAGAGACTTCATCTATAAGACCCAAAAAAAGCTCTCAATACCTGACCTCTCAGCAGTAGAAAAAATTGTAAAAAGCCCTCACCAGAGAAGACTTATTTCCATCTTTTATAAGATTTTGTCATCTGGGTCACCAGAGACATCAGAGGACAAGAGACTTGCTTGGTGCGCAGACTTAGGGGAGGAGATAACTGGGTCTGAATGGCAAAATATTTGTACCCTATCACAAACACAATCATCTAATTCAGGTTTCAGACTGTTGCAGTATAAATGGTCCATGAGGCTGTATATCACTCCTGAGCTTTTGAATCATTTCAATGAGAATATTCCTGATGTATGTATTAAATGTGAAACGCATAAAGGGACTCTTTTCCATTGTTTATGGTCCTGTTCAAAAGTACTAGAATTTTGGAGGGAGGTTGTTGAGACACTCTCAAATACATCAGGGGCGACTCTTCCTATGTGCCCAAGAATGTGCGTTTTGGGACTCATACCAAAGGACATTAATCTCAACAGAGCTAACAGAAAGATGGTTACCCTAAGCCTACTACAAGCCAGACGGACTATTGCAAAATGTTGGAAATCTATACAGAGGCCGACTACCAAAGGCTGGCTAGAGGACATTGTACAAGTTATAGCCATGGAAAAAATAACATATTCACTGAAAGGAAAATATGCACAGTTTGAAGAAATGTGGACTTCATTCTTGGACTTTGTAAAGGGCCCTCAATTTCTTAGGGCTCTAAAGTGACCATACAGACATTACCCCTGTACAATCGATGGGCAACCCACTGTCTAAATACCCCTTGCCAATGTACCAATGAACGTGCCATCTGGTTTTGAGTGTGTCATTTTATATAATTTATTTTATTTGTATCATTATTATTATTATTATTATTATTATTTTTTATTTATTTATTTTTTGTCAGGTAGCTGGTTTCTTATGTTTACTGTATTTGTAACTTGTTCTTCCTTGAAAGGAAGGGGAAAAAAAGAAAAACCAATAAACACATTTTGAAAAAAAAAAAAAATTGCCTAGCATGTAGACTCATTCTAAAATGATGGTGCTAACATTTGCTGAATATAAGCAATTTTTTCTATATATTGAGAAAATAATTCTGAAAGTTTTTTTTATTCGGGCATATGTGCTTGTTTTTAGTGTAGTTGTACTGATTTCAAGATAAATTACCTATCATGTAGACTTATTTGAAGATGATGGTGCTAGCATTTGCTGAATATAAGCACCTTTTTCTACATATTGAGAAAATAATTCTTAATTTTTTTTGTATTTAGGTAAATGTACTTGTTTTTAGTGTAGCTTTACTGATTTCAAGATAAATTGCCTAGCATATAGCCTTATTTCAAGATGATGGTGCTAGCATTTGCTGAATTTAAGCACATTTTCCTACATATTGAGAAAATAATTCTCAAATCTTTTGGGTACATAGGCAAATGTACTTGTTTTAGTGTAGTTGTACTGATTTCAAGATAAATTGCCTAGCATGTAGACTCATTCTAAAATGATGGTGCTAACATTTGCTGAATATAAGCAATTTTTTCTATATATTGAGAAAATAATTCTGAAAGTTTTTTGTATTCGGGCATATGTGCTTGTTTTTAGTGTAGCTGTACTGATTTCAAGATAAATGACCTAGCATATAGCCTCATTTCAAGATGATGGTGCTAGCATTTGCTGAATATAAGCACGTTTTCCTCATTCACTTTAACCTGCTAAAGGATGATAAAGTCTGTTCTTAAAGCAAAAGTTTGACTTAGTTTAATACTGTCTTTGCACTGTATAGTATTTTGTCTACAGGAATACATAATTGCTGTGCTGTGCTGTGCTGTAAAAAAATGTTTTATAGATCAGAAGGACAAGATGCTTGAAATAAGAAATTCTGACTTTGACAAAGCAGTTTTGTACTTATAATGCCTTATAATTATGGCAATTCTAGTTTCAAGCATTAACGTGCTCAGAACCAGTAATAAAATCTCAGTAACAAGTAATAAAACCTTATTAAGATAATTAAGGACTGAATCACTTGAAGCAAGTGAAATGCTCTAACATAAAAAATGCCTGGTAAGAAGAAATATCTTGTCAGACAAAAACAAGCATATATTGCCTTGATTGAAGATATTTCATCTTACTAAGATTTCACTTTTTGCAGTGTACTAACCCTACTGCTGATAACTTTGCTTCCTTTTTCACAGAGAAAGTGGCAGCCATCGGGAAACAGTTCGACCAACTGTCTCCCCGCCCTAAGGGCGCAACCGTCAATGGCTCATCATTTCCTTCTTTCATCCCTCTCAGCGAGAGTGAGGTCTCCAAAATCCTAACAGGTAGCCGTCCAACTACATGCCCGCTGGACCCCATCCCATCCAACATCCTTCAAGCCATATCGCCTGCCGTCTTACCGGCAATAACACAGGTGATTAATGCTTCATTTATTTCTGGAACATTTCCTTCTCTTTTCAAAGTGGCTCGGGTAACGCCGCTGCTCAAGAAGCCGTCTCTCGATCCCACTCAGGTGGAAAACTATCGACCGGTCTCACTTCTCAGGCTCCTATCTAAAACCAATGAGAGGGCAGCTTCCAAACAGGTCACCGAGTTCCTGTCAAAGAACAATCTCCTCGATCCAAACCAGTCTGGATTCAAAAGTGGTCACTCCACCGAAACAGCCCTGTTGTCTGTAACGGAGGCCTTAAAAACAGCTAGAGCAGCAGCTCAATCCTCGGCTCTCCTCCTGCTTGACTTATCAGCTGCGTTTGATACAGTCAACCACCGCATCCTTCTGTCCATACTGTCAAGTATGGGCATTTCTGGCAATGCGCACTCCTGGTTTGAATCCTACCTCACTGGGCGCTCGTTCAACGTGTCATGGCAAGGTCAGCTGTCTGTACCTTACCGCCTCACCACTGGGGTGCCCCAAGGCTCGGTGATGGGACCACTTCTCTTTGCCATTTACACCACCTCGTTGAGCCCTATCATTCGCTCGCATGGTTTTTCCTATCACTGTTATGCCGATGATACTCAACTCTTTCTGTCTTTCCCTCCTGAGGACACCACGGTCTCGGCGCGGATCTCGGACTGTCTTGCTGATATATCCACATGGATGAAAAATCACCACCTTCAGCTGAACCTGGCCAAAACGGAACTGATGGTCTTCCCAGCCAAACAGGTCATCCACCACAACATCAATATCAACATTGACTCTTTATCTCTTGTTCCATCCAAAACAGCAAGAAACCTCTGGGTCATTATTGATGACCAACTGACCTTCACGGCCCACATCGCTTCTGTCTCGTGCCGCTTTGCGCTATACAACATCCGCCAAATCAGGCCGTACCTAACCCAGTATGCCACCCAGCTGCTGATGCAAACCTTGGTGAGTTCCCGCCTTGATTACTGCAACGCCCTCCTAACGGGCCTGCCGGCTTGCGTGGTGAAACCACTACAGCTGATCCAGAACACGGCGGCGGGTCTAGTGTTCAACCAACCGAAAAGGGCACACGTCACCCCGCTACTCATTGAGCTCCACTGGCTGCCGGTAGCTGCTCGCATTAAGTTCAAGTCACTTATGCTTGCCTACAGAGTGCTTGCTGGTTCTGCTCCCACCTACCTTAATGCTCTTGTAAGGGCAAATGTTACACCCAGGACGCTGCGCTCGTCTAGTGAGCGTCGTTTGGCACTGCCGTCTGTGCAAGCACGGCAATCCAGACTATTCTCATTTGTAGTTCCACGTTGGTGGAACGACCTGCCTAGTACTACCAGAGCAGGGGCGTCCCTCTCTACCTTCAAGAAGCTTTTGAAGACCCAACTCTTCAGAGAGCACCTCTCTCCCTAACTGGCACCTTGACTAGCGCTTAACTTGCAATTCAGCAGTTACATTCCTGCACTTCTTTTTCCTTTCTAGGTCGTTTTTCTAATTCTTATGTAAAGTAGTATTTATTGTTACACCATGTTTTTCATTGCTCTTAGCTTGACTATTCTCTCCCTTGTACGTCGCTTTGGACAAAAGCGTCTGCTAAATGACTAAATGTAATGTAAATGTGAGTATCAGTAACAGGAGAACCCATGGAAATGGATGGATAAGTACAGTTGAGTATCAGTAACAAGAGAACCCATGGAAATGGATGATCTCACCTATAGTATCAGTGATAGGAGAACCCATGGAAATGGATGGTCGTAAGTAAGTAAGTGATGAAGAAAAAAGGACGTGTCCAAGTACTGATCCCTGGAGGAACACCAGTGGAGAGGTAGTGAGATTTTGACACTTGTCCCTGACAAGACACATTGAGCGAACGTCCACTGAGGTACAGTTCAAACCAACTGCGTCCTTTTCCCAAAATTCCCAATTCGGACATCTTAGAGAGGAGGATGTCTTGGTTCACTGTTACCCCTTTTCCACCAAAGCCGGGCCGGTGCTGGTTCTGGGCTGGTTCCGGGCTGGTGCTTAAGCGGTTCGGTGCTGGTTCTTATCTAAGAACCAGCTCGATTTTCCACCGACCGAGAGCCAGAGTAGGGCTAGCTACGTCTTTAAATCACGTCATACGCCTCCGTTGTTCTAGCTGAACATTTTGGAATGTTGTGACAGGTTACTAGTTATTCACGAGTGGTTTTATTCCTGGGAGAAGGCAAACAAATTTCGATAAAACTTCTATTATGTTTCATTTTTAATACCATGTAGTACCAAACGAGCTTAAGTTAATGTTCTGTTTACTTGGCAACGGGTTTTCTATATTTCTCCACGTAGATCAAACGAGTGACAATACAGTTCATGACGGGAGTTGACTATTCAATTCAATTCAATTCAATTCAATTCAAAAGAAGCTTTATTGCATGACCATAACGTTGTAGACTAGTATTGCCAACGCATTTGGGTTGGATATATAAAAGTGATTACATAAAAAATACATATATAAGTGATTACATAAACAATACATATATCTTTACACAAGTAGACTAGCTACTACCTACTTACCAGTTGCCACAACAACTGTAACAGTACCTCACGACAGCTAGCAGCTAATGCTAGTTAGCTAGCTGCTTCACGAATTTGCTTAGTCAACAGCTAATCTTAGGTGTGACATCACACAACAAAAAGATTTACTGTATACGATGCAGACAACACATTTTGATGGATGAAAGCTTTCTTAATTTTTTTTTATTAGTTTGTTACTTGGGCTGTTGTCCTTTTGAACCCTGCCATCTCCAACTCTCCCCCTTTTTCCTCATATATTTTAGCTTTCCTTACTGCCTCCCCAAGTTTGTCTTGCATTTCTGTTGATGACCAAATCGCTATCAATGTTTTTATTTCATCGGTGATCCACTGCTGGATGGATTTTTCATCTATGTTTTCACTGTTTTCACGCATCCTCTTGGTTGACGGTGGAAAAAAATGGCGGCGGAAATTTCTGTTTCTGGTGTGGTAGCTCCGCCCATAACCTCGGGACGAACCCGACGTCACCGGTTCTTGTTTCTGGCCCACCTAAAAGCTGGTGCTGACTTCGAACCTGTTTTTTGGAACCGGAGCCAGCTTTTCTTGTGTGGAAAACGGAAGAACTGGTTCCAGAATTGGAACCAGCCCAGAACCAGCACCGGCCCGGCTTTGGTGGAAAAGGGGTACGTGTCAAAGGCTACTAACAAGTCTAGTAAAATGAACTGATGACCAGTGGTGGACGAAGTACACTAACTACGTACTTAAGTATAAGTATAGATACCTTGTGTAAAATATTACTCCAGTAAAAGTGGAAGTATGCACTTTGAATTTCTACTTAAGTAGAAGTATAAAAGTATTTGCCTTCAAATACACTTAAGTATTAAAAGTAAAAGTACCTTGATGAATTATGGTTCTAATGGCCTTTTATCATTTCCACATCAAAGCTCCTGCTCAATCAACTGATATAAGATGAAAATACTAATGCCACTATTTAAATAGTGTCTTACATTTGTCCATTAAAAAGTATAAGCACAAAACATTGAAAGCTATCTATTGCCATTAGGTAAGACCAAGTGGTTATGAAATAACAGCACTAGAGAACAATTATTTCATTTTACCTTTACTATATCACATCTATATGTCTGTGTTACCCTTAAACTCATTAATCCTGATTTATGTTTCAAAGTATGATAAATACCATTACAGGAACTAGTTCCACACAATCAGAGAATGTGGTGTTATACTAGTTTGTGCTGAAGACTAGTGATAGTAGTGATCAGGGCCGGCTCTAGCCCTTTGGTTGCCCTAGGCGAGATTGAGTTTTGCGCCCCCCACCCCCCCCACCCCACCCCCACACACAATCCTTAACATCACTGAAGAGACATATATTAACTTAACCGCTTTACTTTGCATAGCAGTTTTTTCACCCACTTATAATTCTACTATTCTACATTGCAGTTCAACAATAAATGGTGCATGGACAACAAACACCAGAATAGTTTCAGAACATTTTCTTTTTTATTATTTAAAATAATGTATTACACACTCAAAGTTAGGACTAAATCAACTCCATAAACTGTGCAAAACCATAAACTGTGCAAAACACTCTTAAGCTCCTGTAAGGACATTTAAGCAAATTATGACCCTCTATACCCTAACTATTCCCTCTACAAACAAAAGTGCTTTTATGGATACTGTACGTACCACTACAAAATATCTCAAATACCTCACTACAATTCTTCCAGTCATTTAGGCCACTACTAATGAGGTGGTCATTTTTCTGTGAAAATAGCTTGCAGCAGAAGCAATACAGAGTATTGTTTTTCCTTGAATATACAAGCCAGCTTCTCTTTATTTTCTCCCCATTTACTAATTTCCTGTAGAAGTGGTTGTGGTGGCAGCTTCTCCCATCATCTCTTTTTGGAAATGTAAAGTCTGGACTGGTCTGGTAAGGTCCTCTGCAAACTAACTCTGTCCTTACCGGATCACAGAGGGCTGGCCAGTCAGCAGGATCTATAGGTTCTCCCTGGATAGCAGGAATTGTGGAGGGTGAGGTGTCTGCAGGCGGCAGTGTAGTTTCACTGGTGCCCTGAGTGCTTGATGTGGTCCTGGATGTCCCTTCACCTTCACCTGTATTCAAGCATATTGTATAGCCAGACAAGCAGTGTTTAATATAATAAGTGAAATGATCATGAATGTGGTTGAACTTCTTTAAGAAAACAAGCTATTGTATTTAATACATGCTAACATGTTTCTATTGTACTTTAAAGTATGGATGTGGCTTGAATAAATAATATTAAATAGACTCACCTGATGCAGGCGGTGTGTTCCTGGCCTGTGTGTTACTGGCCCCTTGAGTACTACTGGACTCCCTTCTCCTGCAGCTGTATTTAAACACAGAGTTAATCCATGCTGTTCGTTACACAATTGCATTTGGTAATTTCTATCATCCTACCACATAGTTGCATTAATACATTTTATCTGACCATGTAACTTGTAGTAGATAAATTACAATTACTGCCACCACTGCTACAAGGCTAAAAAATACTAGGCTACTGATTACAATTAGTAGTATTAATGTGATGTGATTATGAAAGTAATAATTGCTAATAATAATAATAACAATAACAAAAACAGCAACAATAGTACTAGTTGTGTACTTACTACTTACAGAGGTGAATCAGGCGTCCTTTCTCCAGCAGGTGCCGGCCTCTGCAAAAATTGCCTGAGTGCATCTGGCGAATTTAAAACAAAAATAAAAAATGAAAACAAAACAAAACAAAAAACATATATATTTTAGTATATTCCTGGGGAGGAACTGTACAGAAGGGTGAACACCACCACTATCCCCAAAATGGTTACTGTGTGTATGCATCTGCTAGTTGTGAATTCACTAAACAGAACGTATGCCATTTATAATGAATGTAGACAGCAACTGTACTTTTCATAACTAGCCTACGTTATCCAGATACTGGTCTTTTGACATTTACATCCATGTAGGTTATCAGTGAAGTTACGTTTGCTAGTAATAACCTACGTAGCACATTAGCAAAGTAACAGTCGCTAGCTAGCTATAGCTAGCCTAAGTGACAGCAATGAAACGTCCAATATTAGATGATGCACAATACTACATTTATTTCGTTTGACACCTTAATGGCTGAGATGAGAAGACTTACCTCTATACTTGGCTTTCTTTTCCTCTTCTTCCTCCTCTTCTTCCTTTCTTCGTTTTCGTCCCTGTGCTCCAGATGGTTTAGACCGCTTCATTTTTGCGAATGCCACGTAGCTAACACGCTCACCCCACCCTGGCAGTGTGCAGGAGCCCTTACGTAACTAACGTAATGTAACGTAACTTAACGCAACCCCCCCCCCCCAATTAGGAAATTATCGACAATAACCATCAATTCAATCTAAAAATCGGGTTGACAAGCAAACGTGTGGCTGAAGGGGCGCCCTAGGATGATCATGATTAATAAACATGTTTTAATTCGCTTGTTATTCTTACTATGATTAATGGGAAGTAGGTCTATTTCGCCTAGTTCGCCTATAGCAATCGCCGGCCCTGGTAGTGATATTCCCCACACAACCCTAGGTACAAAAACAGACGAAAGTCAAAACAAAACACGTGACCTCAGATCAAACCTAAAAAAAATGTCATTACAGGAACTAGTTTTTGCATAAATTCCATACCAGTCTGCACCGAAGACTGTAAAGAAGTATGTAGTGATATTCAGTGTTGTGCATGAACGCGTTCAAAAGAACGCGTTCATTGAACACGTTCATTTTTATGAGAACGATGAACTGAACGCAACTTCATGACAAATAATGAATTTGAACGGTGAATACGTTCATATTATCTGAGGTCCAGCGCCACTGAGGTCTAGCTAAAACATTACGGAATGTTTTCCTTCTGCTGAGGAAAGACACTGTGTAAATCGAATGCTTGTACCATGTCGTTGCTCAGTACCTGTTAAAAAGGCCATAGTAATTATTTGTTAAATTGCCCAGACAGACCATGTTTTGGTAAATTACCATATTTGGTAATTGCGTTGGTCATGTGACTCCACTTCTCACGGTGCAATGTTTTGATATAGCTTCATGGCATATTTAGATGGAGTAGCAGTTAACTTCGGGCATATTTTCACATAATTGAACGTTGCACTTAGTTGAAGTTGTGTGCGTCCATGTATACATGAGTTTTACTTTGTAGCTTACCTTGTTATTATGTGTTTGTTATAGTTTAGCTTTCTCATCATTGTTACGAGCACTGTCACTTAATTGATCTAGCATGATGCACTGTTCGTGAACTCGCTTAGCATAAACTGCTAATGTACAAATACGAGTGTTACAGGGTTTACCTATGCTAACATTTGAGCGGTCTTTCATTTAGTGTACATGCCCTTGTTGATCTGAGATTAAGCCAGTAGCATATCATTGCTGAAGAGCAAGTTATTATTATAAGTTCCCTGTATAATTCATTATTTAAATGGTACTACATACTAATAAAAAAAAAAAGGAAAATGAACTGAACTATGAACTAGTTCAGAATTTAAATGGTGAACTATGAACGTGAACGACTCATGTTTACTTGTATGAACTGAACTTTGAACTAGTTCATGAGAGGCGTGAACGTGCACAACACTGGTGATATTGTATTGTGCATAGACAGGCAGAGAAGATACTCAAAATACAATGAGTCCTTCCTTTCTTCCAATTCAAAAAGTTCGCCCAAATAAGGCCAAGGGTGTTCAGGCAAGTAAGTGTCAGCCGTTTCTTCCATTATTTCCATCATTTATGTAGCGTTAAGTAAGCATGAGCATAAAACATCCTCAAAATGCTGCAGCGGGGTTGTAACGAATTCCGCGTAGCTCGCGCTCAACGAAAGAAACGAAACTGACGAAACCGAAAGGACTTCAGAGCAAATCGCACGCTGAGCCCTGATTGGTGTGATTGTGCAATGCTTTCACTTCTCATAATTTGATTCGCTTTGGTAAAAAGGAACGAGAGGTTTTACTAAATGTAATGGAGTAAAAAGTACAAATTTTCACTTTGAAATGTAGTGGAGTCAAAGTATAAAGTCTCACCAAATAGAAAGACTTGAGTAAAGTACAGATACATCTATATGTTACTTAAGTACAGGAACTAATTACATCTACTTCGTTACTGTCCACCACTGCTGATGACTGAGCAGAGGCTTTTCCTATTCTCAATGTTTCAGTCACTGATAACACAGCAGTTTCAATAGAATGACCACTCTTAAAACCAGTGTTTAGGGTCAAGCCAATTATTCAGACAGAAAGTCAGAAACCTGCTTGAAAATTGTCCTTTCAAGAATCTTTGACAAAAGGGGAAGAAGGGAGACCGGTCTGTCATTCTTCACATCAGAATCAGAATCAGAATCAGGTTTTATTGGCCAAGTAAGTTTGCACAAACAAGGAATTTGACTTGGTAAAGTGACTCTCAGTGTGCTTACACAAAATATACAACACAATACAATACAATACAAACAAACAGTGCAACAGTGCAATGGACTAAGGAGTTTAAGACAGTATGTACAAGGCGGAATGGCTATATACAGTATCTGTGAAATGTTGCACAACAGTAGTGCAAAGAAGAAGTGGAGAGTGCGAGAAGTGCAGGGATACATATATAAATATAAATATATATGCTACAGTGGGTTAGTTGTTCAGTAGTGAGACGGCGAGGGGGAAGAAACTGTTTTTGTGTCTGGAGGTTTTGGCGAACAGTAATCTGTAGCGTCTACCAGAGGGGAGGAGTTTGAATAATTTGTGTCCGGGGTGTGAGGGGTCTGCAGTGATTTTTCCTGCCCGTTTCCTGACTCTGGAGGTGTACAGGTCTTGGATGGTGGGCAGGTTGGCACCGATGATCTTTTCTGCAGACCTGACTGTCCGTTGGAGTCTGTTCTTGTCCAGTTTGGTGGCCGATCCAAACCAGACAGTGATTGAAGAGCACAGAACAGACTCTATGACTGCGGTGTAGAACATGATCAGCAGATCCTGAGGCAGGTTGTACTTCCTAAGCTGGCGCAGGAAGTACATCCTCTGCTGGGCCTTCTTGATGATGGTGTTGATGTTGGGTTCCCACTTCAGATTCCGGGAGATTGTGGATCCCAGAAACCTGAAGGATTCCACAGCCAACACAGTACTGTTGTGTATGATGAGGGGGGGCAGTGCTGGGGGGCTCCTCCTGAAGTCCACTGTCATCTCCACGGTTTTAAGCGTGTTCAGCTCTAGGTTGTTTCGACCGCACCACAGGACCAGCTGTTCAACTTCTAAATGGACTCGAATCTATACATTTCAGCTCTCCAGCGGCAGCCATGTTTGTTGAAAACGAATTCAACTCGTGTGTTGGTGACGTGCTTGATTACGTTACTGTTGATGATCTGTCCATCATCGTATAAAGCCCGCCTTGACAATTTGATTGGTCCGGCAATTTCTGTCCGAAAATAATTTCTCCCCAATGGAGTAATGCCAGACCGAACTTCCCGACTTCAAATGTTGTGGGCGGGGCTAAGTTCGGTCTGGTATCCAGGCTAGGTTAAGTGCGGTAGCAGCACATCACTTTTAAAACTAAGTAGGACCCAACTACATATTGGAACTGGAGGCGGGGTTGAACCGCAACTTTAGCATTATCTTGGTTCGGGAAACTAATTGTCTTCGGGAAACTACTGTCTTGGCCGTTTTCCTCACTTTAACTTGAATTATTTATAAGGCATCACGACCATATACGTAGATGTGCAGGAAGACATTTATGTACCTGTGTTTTATTAATGCACGTTTTCAATGGCATCTCACTGACTAAACTCAATGGAGGACACAAGGACTGTGTTTCTGATCTGATTTGTGTGAGACCAGGCTGGATTCCCTCGCCCGCTCGCAATGGTGGGTGGTTGGAATGGGGTCCGTGTCCATGACATGTCGTAGGATGACTGCATTGAAGAAGAATAGAGACTTCATCCTCATTGAGAGGGGGGAATGAAATCAACAGAGGTGTAAAAAGTACTGAAATGTTGTACTCAAGTAAAAGTACAATTACCTTAAGTACAAGTAAAATTACCCATCTAAAAATCTACTGAAGTAAAAGTAAAAAGTAGTTAATTTAAAATGTACTTTAAGTAAAAGTTACTTACCGTAATTTCCGGACTATTGAGCGCACCTGAATATAAGCCTCACCCACTGAATTTTTAAAATATAATTATTTTTAACATAAATAAGCCGCACATGTCTATAAGCCGCAGGTGCAGCCAGTTACGATAAGTGCACTGTTGCTTTAAGAGAGCACAGTCGCAAGAGTCAATCAGAAGCTAGAACGTTAGATTGAAGACAGTGAGATAGAAGAAAGACGCTAAGTTTGAAACCAATGAGCTAAAGAACTTGAAAAGACTGGATTTGTATTGTTGTAAACTGTTTTGAGTTGTGTTCTGTCTACGCCGGTAGACTGTGGTTATTTTGACATTAGTTAAGTTATTGAGATACTGAGAAATCGCGTGGAGCTAAGCATCCATGCGGCTGCATCCATGCTAGCATCCTAGCTCCACAAAGCCACCGTAAACACAAAGCCACCGTATACAGTCACAGGTATCATAATCCATAAATTAGCCGCGTCGTTGTTTAAGCCGCGAGGTTCAAAGCGTGGGAAAAAAGTAGCGGCTTATAGTCCGGAAATTACGGTAGTTACTTTCAACAACTTGATGGGGGCCGCTCCTATATAGTGCAAAAAAGGACAGGGGGTCATAAAGCCAATACAAAAACTAGTTATTTTAATTAAAGGAGAATCTTTACAAATATAAGTGCAATGACATTAAACATGTCAAAAAGTAAACATTAAACATGTCAACACAACATTTAAGAACTTTTGGGAGGACATGTCAAGACATGACAGATAAAATAAAACTTTGGTTACTTTACTTGTGTCCACCTTTAGAGCATTAGTCTACAAACTTCTTGTTGAGTTTGAGCAGCAGCTGATTTTCAAGGTGAGTAGAGTTCATCCGGGCTCGCTTTGCAGTGAACAGCAATCCAGCAGAGCTGAAGAGTCGCTCGCAGGCGGCCGAGGCAGGTAGGCCAGTATTGAGTTCAGCAGATCCATATTGTCTGAGACACAGGCTAGGTACCCTTCTAACTCTCCTGTACCTTCTGACCTTCATTGAGGAAAATAAATCATCTTCATCTGATGAATGTTGTCCAACTTGCTCCAGCCTCTACCTTCCCGTCAAGGTGTTGTCTGACATAGACTAGACCTGTAGAATGACAAACAACATAGTATTGAGCTGCCATCAAGAGTGCATCATAACACAGAAATAGCTATAAATAGCTATTTGAGATGACAGACCGATATATACAGAATTATAGCATTATTTTCTATTTCTACATGCATCACAACTCATAATCCTCAATTCTTGCTAACCGAGACCCCTGAGCATGAACATGAAAGACATGCACGTTGCAAAGCCATCACTTATCGTTATCAATATCTGACTAAACATCGTGATAAATTCCAGATAACGACATACACATTGACATTGACTTGTCCAACTGTCTGACAACGACGGTGTGCGCATTCACATCGTTCTTGCATGGGAAGCATCCAAATAATTAGCCTAATATCAGTTTATGTGGTGTATTTCATTGCTGATGACTGATCTGCAGTTTTTAACACAATATTAGAGACTGAACATAATAATGCTATGACCTGAAATGAATGAAAGACAGGAATGGAATTATTATTAGTCTATTGGATGACGGCTGTTAACAGAAGGATGGACACGAGGGGTGTGCACGAGTGTATAGCTAGCCTTACTATCGTCGACGTTAGCATACTCAGGGCGGTTGAGAGTGCTAGCCAAAATTAGGCTACTAGTGCCATGAAACGCATATTTTGTTTAATGGAGCAAAGCTAACAAAACAACAAAAACGCTGTCTGAACTACTAATGGAAAGGGACAAATACTGTACTTACCAACACATGCTTGCGCAGATTTGAAGATGAATTTGTATAAGCAGAAAGTTCTGTCTGGCGGGGCAGGCACAGCTTACACAGCATTATATAGCTCTTGCCTCTTTTACGTTGGAAGGCAAACTGCTTGCTGAGATGTGGCCACGGGTTTTCTTCATGTCCTTTAATTTTAACTGGCGGAAAGTTCGGTTGTTGGTCGTCCGCAGCTTGTTGGTAGTCCGCAATATCATCTTCCTCCATCTCTATCTCTCGTGACTCGGCATCGGCGGCTTGCATTGACTCCATCATCCACTCTATGCAGCATCCACCACTGCAGTGAGAATTGTAGTGCGTGATTCCGTCCTTTAGGTTTCCCGCATTCAACTATGTTTTTTTTTACTCAGTAACAGATGTAATTTCCAATGTAGCGAAGTACAATACTTAAGTAAAAGTAAAATTACCGATTTCAAAAACTACTTACAAAATTACAAAGTACACAAAAAAACTACTCAATTACAGTAACGTGAGTAAATGTAATTTGTTACTTTACACCTCTGGAAATCAAGGTAACCCTTGCACACTAATGGACCCACTCTTTCAGTGAAGAAAGCTGCAGTCATCTGCATAGAGGGAGGTAACTGATGGTGGAGATGGAGGGTTAAGGAGATTCTCGGAAGTAGAAAATAGTTTCCTACTGTCTGTGGAATTTTTTCTTGATAGAATACCTATTTGGCAGCTGTGACTCTGGATTCTGCCTTTTTGCTGTGACTGTGAGGCAAATAACAGAGACTGATAGTTACCCAGATCAGTGTCATCTCTATATTTAAGCCATTTTTCTCTCAGCGGTTCTAAATTCCTTTCATAGCTAATGTGCATGATCCATACTAGATATCTCCAGAATACTCAACAGAAGCTCTACTAGATTTTCAATAGAAACACACATCTACATCAGTAAGATAATTTATAGGTGATTTTACAGCCAAAACCAAAGAAGCTTAACTTTACATTGCAGGTTAGCGTAGTTACTAATATCATAAAACATTTAAACTAAACTTTTGGTCTATAACAGGGAAATCGATTTAGCTGATGAAAACATGTTGAACACAGCTACACAGAAGATAATTCAGGTGAGCTGCAGCTGCAGCTGTGTAGTGCCACTGACCCAGTTTGCTTGTGAATCTTCTGTTCTGTCATCTGGAGTAACTTACCCATATAGCAATAGGGAATATAGGGAAGGTGGACATGACACTTACAGTAACTGTGTTACTGTAACATGTCAACACAATGTGTGATGATCAGCCTCAGCGGGATAAAGAGCAGCAGCGTATAAGAGCTCTCTGAGCTGACCACACAGCACTCTGACACTCCCAGCACTACCCCACTCTATCACACACAGACACACACACACACACACGCGCACACACACACACACCCACACACACACCCACACACACACAGACACACACACACCCACACACACAGACACACACACACACCCACACCCGCACCCGCACACGCACACACACACACACACAAACACACACACACATAAACACACACACCCACACCTACACACACACACACACACACACAGACACACACACACCCACACACACACACAGACACACACACACACACAGAGTCAGACAGACACACACACACACACACACACACACACGCCATCTCTTCTCCCTCTGGTTTTTTAGCCCTCTCCCTCTCTCTCTCTCGCAAACACGCACACAGACTGTCACAAATACATCCCAAAGTACCCCTTCAGACACACATTTCCTGTGTATACACAGACACGCAGAGAAAAGTCCTCTGAAAGTGAGGTCTCCAGAGCACCCCAAGCCCTGGGTTCACTTACATAACCTCTCCATCTGCACTCGTGTTCCGAAAAGACATCTTCAAAAAGACTTCTTGGAAATGACAGTTGACAGATAACAGGCCCGGTTATTAAGGCGAACATGTTTTTTTTTTTCTTCTTTGGCTGTTTGTATTTTTTCCCTGACAGAAGAGCAGATGTCTGTCTTAACTGCTCTATAAAAGCCACTTCTTCACATTACAGACAGAGGGCAGGTTGGTCAGTGAGATCAAACAGTAGCAGCAGACAAACCAAAGAGGCGTCGTCCATAGCCTCCGCCCCACTCTCCCCCCATCAACTCCAGAGGACACCGCTGGTGACAGCCCGAGATTACAAACCAGGGCTCAGTGGATGAGCCGACTGTGAAAGGTTTTTCAGTGGCTTGTCCTTTTCAGAGAATAGTCCCTTTGAATATAACCTTTATTTATTAGAGAGGATCTGGGATGAGAAATGAATGTTTGATATTGTGGACCACTGGGCACATAGTCTCGTGGCACATAGGCTCGTCAATCACCCGTGCTTTGTCGCCGGGCTCTTTCGTACCTGCTGTCATTGTTACTATTGATTGGCTCTCCGCGGCGTCTGACAGGCTTTCACAGATGTGTCCCGTTTTCTGGCCCTCATGCCCATTTGTCATCCGCCCTTTGTAATCACTTTTTTACTCCGGCAACAAAAGGCCTTTTTGAACCTTTCAAACGACTGAAACATACATTTATGTGGCAACATGATTTTCTAACTTGAAAAACTTGTCATTGTGCATGGCTGCATGGCAGATGTGTGTGCTCTCAAAACCGAACTTCCAAGTGATGTTATCTGGTCCGACATGAAAGCATCTTTAAAGAGATTGACGTTGAAAACCTTTTCAACTACAGACAAATAGCCCATGAGATGCATAAGAATGCACGGGCCTCTGAAAGTATAGCTCCCTCCCTGGGGTGGGGGCAGTGTGAGAGAACAGCCCATCTATCATCAGCGTGAGGTTCATCTCTGATGAATCTGCCCCAGTTGAACCCGAGGGAGTGTGTGGGGATGATGGAGAAACTACAGCTGCAGGTGAACTGAAGCTAGAAAGAGAGAGAGAGAGAGAGAGAGACAGAGAGAGAGAATGAAAGAAAAAGAAAAGACAATAATGCCAAGAGGAAAAAGAGAAAGAGAGAGAGAGAGAGAAAATGAAAGAAAAATAAAAGACAATAATGCCAAGAGGAAAAAGAGAGAGCGAGAAAGAGAGAATAAAGTGGAGAGGAAATAGAAAAGATAGAGAGGGCAATTGCTCTCACTAACATATCACAGTATTTCATCACAAATTTTCATGACAGGAAGCTAATTGAAGTTTTAATGGGCTTGCCCACTATCTGAAACCTGTTACAGTAAGATAATCACATTTTTATCTTTCAATTTTAACCATTTTCTGACAGCTGCTATCGAGCCTGTATTTTTCTTAATTTGCAGTTGAGACAAAGAAATCCTGACATTAAGGAAGGACATTTTCACATTTGGCTCTGGTGGTCATATTTCTACTTACATATTACATACATATTTGGTATAAACCCATGATAATTAGTTTATGTTGTGTTAAATAAGTATGATAATGGATCCTTATAGAGGTGTATAATGGTCGTGACAGTTTCTAGATGTTCTCTTGTAGGGCCAGTCTGACGGCCTCAGCCAAGGACTCTTCTGTGAAGATAATGAGGGGTCGTATTACCTCACAGCCCCAGGACGACACATGACAAAGGAAACGGCCGTAATGTACTTAAAATAGGGCTGATCTATGGGCTGCCGATAAGCTGAACTAGACCGCATCAGCTCCCCTGCCCACCCCACACCACCCACCCACCCTCTCCATTCTAACAACCCCCATCTGCTGCCCTCTGTGTGGAGCGTGTATCATAGACCGGTGGCGTAGACGGGGCGCCAACCAGTTCTCCTCCTTGATAAATGAGGCCGGGAGTCTCTCCGTCAGGGTGAGTCGCTTAGCAACCCGATCTGTCACCTTCCTCTGATAAAGCAGCAAGCGAGTGAGTGAGTGAGATAGGGTATGTCGCGGGAGACACCGCAGGTATTTAATTAAGGTCAGATAACGGAGACACTTTACGAACGCACAGTCATTAAGCTGTAGAAAATTACACAGTGCGCCACTTGATGTGGCTTGGTGTGAATAAAATGATAGGCATTTGTGCAGTATGCACATCAGAGAGTGGTTAATGTGTTGTTTAAATGGTTCTAGAGATAGAGCTCAGTGCAACATGCTTTCCTGGTAATAGGGAAGGATGAATGCCAGTGCTTCCAGAGGCAGCGCATTTAAAGCAGCAACGACGGAGGAATTGCTAATTGCTAACGAGATGCTAGCGGCTAAAGCTAGCGAAACTTGTTGAAATTTGCTTACTTTGACACTATGACAAACTAGTGAGTCAATAACTTTCCTAACACAGTCAAACATCAAGCAAGTGCAACACAAGACAAAGCAAGACGGCAAATAAGCTACTTACTAGTCCAGCAGAGAGTAGTACCGGGGCGGCTTCCAGAAAATGACATAGTGCAGTCATATGCCTACGGACCCTGGTATGGCAATGGCACAGGGGCCATCCTCCATATTAAACGTCATTGTAGCGCCCCAATTTTTTTAAGCTGTTATTTTAAGGTAAAATTGCTGATCCTAACCCTAACCCTAAAGTACAATTGCTACATACTGTTACTTTAAAAGAGCAGCGGTCACAGAGGTGCTGTGTTTACGGAGGGTTATTGAGAGAGACCCTCCACATGTTTTCACACTTTCTCTGACTTCTGTTTCATGACGTGACGCAGTCAAAACAAAGCCCCACTGATATGACTGAGCCCAAAAGAGAGATGGCACTTGGCAGTGTCAACCGCCTCTCTGGCCATAATCATCTTATCCGATGCCAGAGGAGATCCTGGCATGCATATCTAAACAGCCTTGGCTTTGAGAAAGGCCAACATCCTTGGAAGCTATTCGCCATCCTGGTGAGATGAAAGCACTTCTGCTGGCCAGTTAGCAAGTCCCAGGTTTTGTCTGTCCAAAGACTTCTCCAGAAGGCCAAAAACCTTCAGGCTGCTTACACTGCTGGCATGACGATTGATACTAGCTGGCATTCTTTGGTGTGTGTGTGTGTTTGAATGTGTGTGTGTGTGTGTGTGTGTGTGTGTGTGTGTGTGTGTGTGTTTCGGATTTCAATGAGTTACCTCATCTCCGACCTCTTGGATCTGGAGAAGTCTGATGAATGGAACTGTGGATACAGATGGCATGTGGGATAAAACATCCCTGTCCAAATTCATTTTTCATTTTAAGGTTGCACTGGGTGTCGATTGCCTGACAAAATGCACTTCCATCTTTTACTCCTCTTGACAGGCAAAAGCACAGATGGAAGACATTCAGATGAAAACCCCACCTGTGTGGCATTGTGATTTGTTACTGAAGTGTGAATGATGAGTTTATTTTGCATTTTGGTTCATCAATCTGTCACCTTTGCGTCAACAAGGTTGCATTATATAAATGTATTAATACCGTTAAAGGGATGGTATACCACGTGCTCTTCTGCGTCACATGAGACACAGGTGACAAGGACTCTCTTATTTATATATTTAAGCAATGTCTTTCAAAAACTTGCCCTGGAGGAAAAAATATGCTCATTAAAAATAAACACTGGAAAAAAATGAAATAAATAGATAGAAGAGAAGGATGTCAAAGCAGACAGGATCTTGAAGCCAGCCTGTTGTTCATTTGAATGCAACGCAGTGAGCACTCAGCTCTTGCGAGTCGCAAGGTTTGCCATCGAGGTAGCCCATGTCATCCTCTACCGGATTGGTGTTATGCATTTCCTAGAGAAAAGCTGGCCGAGGAACTGATCCATTTTACACTCAGCATGGTCTGGAGTGGATTTGGCAAGATTAAATGGAAATGGAAGGTCGGGTATTACAGGGGGGAAAAAACCTCTTCCCAATACTCCACTACATGACATGTTGACACATAACCATATAGTCTTGAGCGGATATTTATAGCACTCAATCAAATATAGTCACGTTAAGCCGGATAACACAGCAATGTCTAGATCATGCGTCTCAAAATCCAAATCAATGATATGGCTTGTAGAGTGAACATATACGACGCCTGACAACAAGCATCAACAAATTCATCCCTGCATACCCAGTGAGGGGACCCCATAACGGCAGCCTGCAGGACTTGACCTTTCACATAGGTGAATCCTCTGGTGTTACAGTAATATTGGATGAACGATTTGCGCAAAGTACCGATTCCACCTGTCACAACACAGATGGCTGCTGCACATGTGTATTGGCAATTAAAAGGGAAGCGAATATGTGGTGAGCGGCCCACACATTGTCTGGCTCACTGTGGGAAGCTCCGGTCCTGCTGTGTTGACTCAGAGCTGTCCTGAAAGGCACGATAAGCCTCCGCTTTATCTGCCTAACCCTCTCTCCGACACACACACACACACGCACACACACACACACACACACACACACATTTACACACACACACACACACACACACACACACACACACACACACATGCGCGCGCAGAAGCACACACAGAAACACACACACATACACACAGAGACACTTACACAGACACACAACACGCCCTGTGGCACTTGCAATACTTGAAGGAGGCTGTTACAGTATAGCCTCCCCGAGACGACGGGGGGGAAATCGTGTTCACTCGGCTGTGAAATCCATATCCGTGTGTTTTCTCACAGAATGACTGAGATGATCCGACTGTGCGTGCCCCCACTTTGTGTGGATCCTCAGCTGATTTGTTCCGTTAGCTGTTTGTGATGTAGTTGGAATGTTTATATGGAGAAGATATCGCCGAAGCCTGCAGCTGATGTGTATCCATATCCATTAAGTACGTATAAGCATTTTGGCAGCCGAACTCTACCCACTAACTCTTTCTTCCCCTCCAAGTCTAGACTAGCTTCGCTGTGGGATGCTGCTGTAGTCTCTCCACCTGATCTACTTGCAGAAACCCTCGGTCCACACCTACCCACCCCCACCACACTGTCATGCACTGATTCTACCCCATAATCTGTGCAAGTATTTAACTGCAAGGTAAATAACTGCCACCATCGACATAGTTTTCTTTTCCATTACTCTACTTACCCTTACGAGCAAGTACGAGCACACTGTATACCCACTAAGCTGTTCTCCAACACTTGAATGCGCCCTCCCCACCTTATCCTTTATCACACACACTCTATCCACATGTATGCTAGCATGCTCATCCTGATACATGTATCATTTCATCCATGTTTCTGATTGTCCCTCCCCTTCTGCCACAAGCATGTCCAGCCCCCCCCCCCCTTTTTCTATCTCTACCTGGCCGGCTCCAAGCAGATGGCCCCCCCCCTTATGTGCTGAGGTTCTGCGTAACGTTTCTTCTTGGAGTTTTTCCTTGCCCCTGTTGCCATTGTGCTTGCTCTAAGAGGGTTCAGGCCCTGGGCTCTGTAAAGCGCCTTGAGACAATTGTATTGTTTTGGCTTTAATTTAACTGAATTTAATTGAATTAAAAGTGTCCTCTTCTGTATGATACCCTCTGGGGGTTTTCAGATGTGCTTCATTATTGCAGTGCCACCAGGTGTTTTTACATAATAGGACACCTCACAGACAAAGGGAACCTGAGTCACACTTCAGAGCAGCTGGTCTAAAAGAAAAAGAGGTTTATTTTCACAATGGCCAGTTTGTTTTGAAAGCTATGACTCATTTACCGTTGACCAGAAATGCAAAGCTCTCTGTTTAAAATAGGATCCTGTTTTCATTGGGGCAGGTGACCCGTACTGGAGAGGCAGGCCATCTTGATTTTTCATTTCAAGCAGCAGTAGCACCTGATTCTATCACTTTAATGAACTAACCTTAGCCTTCAAATGATTGATCGGTTATATCAGACAGGACTCCTTGCTCATGACCTTTAGCCAGCTACATCCCGGTGTGGACAGAATACCAGCCCTGTGTGGATTGGACCTGCCACCTCTCCTTGTGCCTTGTGCTCCTGTGCCTTTTCATGCAGGAGATGCATTTCATTACTTCCTTGCATTTGTCTGACCTTCAAATGCCCTTGAATTTATTCCCAGCATCACAAACATATTGGCACCTCCACAGGGCCCTGGCGACGGTTTATAATTGGGTCATGGTGACCGAGCCCCCAGGTAAAGGATGGCCTATATTTAGAAGTCAAGAGAAAACATTCCAAAGCGTCATGAGGAACACTGTGGAATACTCAGTGCCTCTGTGTCACAAGCTCAACACATATTTGACAGAGAGTGAAAAGGGTAACCGTGGAGTTTTCCTTTCTATTCTCAGTTTCTTTCCCCCCACTAGATCATGACTGCTGGAGGAGAATGACATCAACCCTACTTAGGAATCCTGTGAGTAAATTCACACAGTTAAAAGCTCTATCTAGTAGTGCATGCATGTCTCTCACTACATAATCCTGCAAGCTAGGCAAGTCCCAAGAGGTATGGATTGGGAACAGGAAGCTTTTTGAAACATTAGTGAGCATGCTTTCCCTCCAAAAACAACAGGAAACAAGATCCCACTTAATGACCCAGAACTGATTTATTTAGCTGTAGTCATATATTTTCTTATTGGGGAGCTGAAAAAAAGAACATAGAAAGACATAATGAGCAAACAAGAAATGAAAAGGAAACAGACATACAGAAGGAAAAGCTGATGCACAGATACCCAAGTGAATGCATGCACAAATACAGTCACACACCACACATACACATACAGTCACACACACAGACACACACACACAGACACACACAGACACACAGACACACACACACACACACACACACACACACACACCACACACACACAGACAGTGGCAGCCCGGCCCTGTGAGGCAGGATAGTGGGTCGGCCAGCTGGAACAGAGCAGACAGAAACAGGGGTTGCGGTGGAACAAACTTTATTTATTTATAATGTGCGGGAAAGGGGGGTGGGGGGTAGAAGGGAACGCAATTTCTGTGGGCTTCTCCTGGGGGGGAGAGGGAGAGAAACAGAGTCAATCTGGGGTTATTAGTGAGTACAGAGCCTTCCAACAAACCTAACCCTCCAGGTTTGCAGGCAGTGGCTCCATGCAGCCCTCCTCCCGGTTCAGTGCATCCTTTCCTGGCCCGGTAGAGTTGTCTTCGAGACGGGATACAGCTCTGTCAATGTTCAGTCATACACAGTTTGCTTCAAGTCACATCACTTCACTTCACTTCAGTTCAATTCAGTTCAATTCAGTTCAGTTGAGTTTCAGGCTTAAAAAAGGCTGTTTAAAAATTAAACAGAATACACTTACACGCGTACACACACCAAGATATATAATGCTTAATTCCTTCAAAGTGCTTCATGTACATGATTCATATCAGAATCACACATAATGGGCTATATGGGTTATGACCCCAGTTTATTCCCACAAGTCTGTTAAAGGCACACAGATCCCAACCAATAGAAATAGCCATGGGCATTTGTAAAAGTCATAAATAAATAATTGTTCAGCTTGACTTCAATAACTAACAGGGTTAGTTAAAGGTTCAGACCAAGCAGAGACAGAGAGATTGAGAGAGAGAGAGAGAGAGAGAGAGAGAGAGATCCTCACCTCATCTGTGTGCTGATCACAGCTTGTCTGGAAGCACCGCATCGGACATGTGAAAGAAGCCCATGCTTTTTTCCGATTTTCACTTCTCGCTCTTTCAACATCTGCGTCGGTCTCCCCACTGGCCTCCGAGAGGTGTCGCGCTTCATTTCGAGTACTCAGAGGTTCGTCTGGGTGACGCTGATGTTCTCAGACATTGCTATTTTTAAAAACCTTCTCCTCTTTTCAGGCTTTAATCTTTTACCGTTTCTGTGACTTCACAAAGCACTTGCTAATCTGCCACGGCTCCGTTTCGCCTTGTCTGTGAAACACTGAGAGCTAAAAACAAAATTAGCCTTCTGTTGTCAGGTAAATTACATACTGACTCTGTATCATTAACGTGTATTACATTTTGGCAAGTATTTGTAAGGGTGTGGATTAAAGTGTCAAAATGAATCGGTGGCCTCATAAAATCACTAAGAAAAGCCATTCATTTGACAAGTGTCGTGTGTCTGAGTCAGTATTCTTCTGCTCTGTTTTCCCTTTCCTCCCCTTTCCTGCAGCTTCTTGTCAGAGAGGGAAAGAGGCCTGGCTGTCTGTCCACACAGCTGAGTGACGAGAGTAGACAATCAGAGTGGTCTCCATGGCGATGGAAATGTGCGAAGTCACAGAGGTTGGTATCACCCCATCTGGATAAGCGGCCACGGGGGCAAAAGTCCCCGAGCGCTGTTCCATCTTGAATTTTGTCCGCCTCAGCAGCGGTGGCATTTGTCCTTGGCTCGTCGACCTGGCCTCGAAAGATGTCACACTCAGTGGCCTGAATAAAGCCTTAAAAAAGAAAATCAGCCTAATCTCATCTGCGTGGGAAAAAAAATAAAAATTATGTCGTCACAAGCACACATTTATGGAAATGCTGTAGATTACCGCCTTTCCGTCATGCATTTGATGCATAGAATTTTGCATCTCTGAAAGTACTGTTTTACACATAATTATGAACTTTAATCAACGTCTAATCAATGTCTAATTATGTGAAAGTTTAGTTTATTGAGATCATTATTGTGCTGGTTTTTATAATGTTCCGTTCATGCACTATTTTTAATTCTATGATGAACATTCATCGTCAGTATCATTCTGCAAGATTTTTTAAGCCCAAAATAAAAATGTTGCTATAGCAACCATTTTTAGCAGCAGACTGAACCAATTACAGAAACCACTCATTATGCTCAAGACCTCAAGAGATGATCGGCAGTTTTGCCCTATAATGTACATGCAAATGCCGAGAGTGAACTCTGACGCCAGTCATACATTATTGTTCATCATCACTAAGGCATTTGGGTTTTTCAGAAACAAAACAAACAAACAAAGCAAATTCAACATGGCTGACATCATGGTGATTACCCCCTTCAGATAACATAGCTAGAAGCCAGGCGATGCGGTGAAAACACCTTCAGCGACCTCTTTGATGAGTGACCATCTATTAATTTTGCGTCAAAGCTCCACGTTTTCTCTAGTCTCACTCGCTAATAATCTTGTGTGTTAGAGTGAAAAGCTGCACTATTTCATAGAACTTTGGTATCAGGGGTGGTGCCCGTTTGAGAGCAGTTTTAGAGAGGAACAACAAATATAATACAAAAGACTTTAAGAGCAGGGAGGCCCCCAGCCTGGACCAAAATAAACTTAACTTGCTGCTCTACTGTTGCTTTAATTATTGTGTCTATTTAGTTCCCTTGCTGTTAAAAAAAACTTCTACATGACCCAAATACATCATTAGTATCCATAACACAGCCGAAATATTTAGGATAAACACTAGACTCAAAATTCCAAGATACCAAGTTTATTTTTCAACTAGAGCTGTGAAAAATAACGCATTAACGCGTTATGATTAAATTACAGGATTAATGCGTTATTTTTTTAACGCATTTAACTCATGCGCAGAATGAGCTTCCAATATACCCATAATTCCACCCAATCTGCACTAGTCGCAGTTTCTAATGCAGTCAGACGGCAGCTGCTTTCCAAACAAACAAACAACATGGATAATTCTGATGAACCTGAGGACTTTCTGGATGGCAAGTTCGTGTGCCAAAAAAACAAAGATGGAACATTCAATAAAACCAAAGTGATATGTACACTCTGCGGGAAGACGTTATCGTTTCACCGTAGCAAATGCGTTGGTCGGCAAGTTGACTAGCACTGTTGGCAAATCTTGCAAAAAGCTGTAGACCGATTAATATTGTTGAGGACGACGGGTTCACTGAAGTTTTGCGAGCATCAAAGCACCGCAAAGACGCACAATAATGACAAAAATCCACGAGCTGTATGAAGCTGAAAAGAACAAAAAGGAAAATGACTTGGCTGCTACGAAACATGTGGCGCTGACAGGGTATCCCTGGACCTCTGTGAGTAACGATAACTACCTGGGTGTAACTGCACATCTAATCACCAACGAATGGGAGTTAAAGTCGTTTACACTAACGTGCATGAAAACAGAAGAGCGCCACTTTGCAGAGGCATGTGCAGAATAGTTCCAAACTGTTGCAAGCAATTGGGCAATTGAAGACAAAACGACCACTAAGGCCTTTAGAGGCATTAGATTGTGTCATGGTGTGGTTAATGGTTGTATAACAAAAGAGAAACATTTTCAACCATCCTAAAAAAACAATGGCTAAGAAGCCCAAAAGAAAAAAAATGTATTCGACCATACAATGGCTGAGAAGCCCGAATTCTGTTTAGGATGAAGATTATATTAATGTTCCATATGGAATAGCAAAGATAACTGCTAAAGAACTGCTGAGATGCAGCACCATTGTTTTTTTTTATGAATAAAAAAAGAAAATATGTTAAATGTATATATCCGTCTTTTGTCATAAATCTTTTTGTTCTCACAAAAATATACCGATAAAATTGGTAATATGTGATTAATCATGATTAATCCACAGAAACCTGTGATTAATTTAATCATTTCACAGCCCTATTTTCAACATAAACAGGATGGTTCTTCATTGTCTGCATGACACAGCTGGAAATATTTAGGATAAACACTATACTTGAAATTCCGAGATACCAAGTACATTTTGGGATGGTTCTTTATGGTCAGCATGACTTAATTGTTGCAAATTTGTCGATTTTGCTTAAAAACACCACAAAACAATGGGTCTGTACCTCCGTCCTGTACTTCGAGACCGAAATTCACATTCCGTCCATGTATGTGCCTTGCCCTCTACCTACTTGTGCTGAATTCCTTATAAAACGAATTGTTTCATTAGGCCAGGTGATGTTCCTGTTGGGTACACATGAGCTCCATGCAGGGGTATTGATTGCAATATAACTTTCATTCCCTGTGGTTACCATTCTGTAGCAACACATCTTCCCTATTGATTAGTGGAAAAGTCCAAAGTCAGCGCAAATATAGAAATCAACAATCCCCATTCTTGAATCAGCTGGGCTAAGTAACCTCCTTCTCGTCACAGGGTACAGGGTGATTTATATTCTCCTTGCATTTCAGGGGGAAAACGTCGAACTCAGCATAAAACATCACCCTGCATATACAAGAAAAATGTACAATTTCCCAAATGGCATTTCAATGCATTCTACCTAAAAGATGAACAACTGAGCAGACAGTGCCACCAATATTTTGTATGTGTGCATACGTCCAGGGAAGAAAAGCTGAAGGGTGAAGCTGAGAGAGAGAGAAAGAGAGAGAGAGAGAGAGACTTACTCACTTACCCTGCAGTGAGCTAGATTTAACTCTTACTGGGGATGAGATGAGTTTGTAGACTGTACAATTACACAAGAGTTTACGCCAAAGGATTTACAACAGTTTGATTTTGGGGAAAACACTTGATATGAGTTATAGCCAGACACTGTTTTCTATTTCATTTTTATAAGATTTAAAGCCGGGATTTCAACATGGGCCATAAAACCTGGATCTGAGGTTAAGGTTTAATGTTGTGGTATGCAGGTCACTTGAGGATAGGCACAGGGACTAAGCCAGTGATTTGTGATGTGTTGTGTCTGAGCCGGAATGGAGTCTGCGCCTGGGCACAGGCACTGCAGTCGCAGGACTCATATGGCAGATGTAGAGCACAGTAATGGAAACAGAGTGGCTCCCCTGATCAATTCCCACCACACTCCCCATCAGTCATCGCAATTATTCACGCTGACGCTGCGTAGGAAGCTGGACAAAAATACATAGAGGAACTGAGGGCAAGCTTAATTATAACAAAACACACACACATACACACCTACACACACTTTTTGTTTCTCTCATACACACACATTCTCCATCTTTCTCTCTCTCTCTCTCTCTCTCGATCACACACAAACACACAATCCACTGCCCAAGTGCTTCCTCTGTATTAATCACACCAGTCTCAGGAGACTAGCATTCGCATTGGAGATTTAAAGGTGCAGTTGGTAATTCTAATCCCATACACTTTTTGTCAAATTCAGCCAATTGCTCCACACGGTCATCTAGCCGTCTAGTATTTCAGTGTTTGCGCTCAAAAAACTCAGGTCTTCATATATAGCCCTGGCCCTGTAAATGGGAAACGAACGTATAGGAGCCATAAACAATCCAAGCCAATCAACATGGTGCACGGAAGGGAGGAGTATCATTTAATTGGCTGTTGAGCTCAAATATCAACTTTTTCTGAAACTGAATCACGGACTGCATCTTTAATACCTCTCCAAAGAGTTTGTTGCCATTTCCAGGCACACTTCATGTCGACGCTCCTCACAGAGCTTCAAAACTGTCTACCCCCTCAAGTCTTCCAAGCGAAGTTCCACAGTTTCAAACCCAGCTCTGGCTTCTCCATGTCCTCCCTCTATACCCCCAGAGATTCAGCAGAAATACTGGCACTGAGAGAGAGACTGTAGAAGACTTAATTATACTGAGCTCCGGCAGCACACGGTGGATTCCTCAGACAACTTGGGGAGTCCCTGGGCAGTCTGAGTCGCCTTTGTTTCCCGTCCCCGTGTTAGTTTGACAAATGTGGTGAGAGCTCACTTCGCGTTCGGTGGGCCCAAGAAAAGCTGTCCGCCCTCTTTGTCTGTGCCAAGAAACTGGGTCAGGTTGGAATTCCTTACTTAGAGGAGAACCTGGTCAGTGTACAGGAGGCGACATTCATCTGTTTTATGCCTCGACACTCCGGCACATCTGGGCCAATTCTGCTTTGAGTAGATGTTCCAGTTGCCATCTATGAAGGGATATTGTTTTTGAAATGCTGTAAACAGAAAAAAGAATCTCAATTTTGTTTTTAGGTTTGCACATATGAAATCTAGTTCTACCAAAAAGAAATAGGGGTGAAATTAAACAAATGTAATCCTCAGTGGGATTTAAGTTCAAATATAACGGTTATATAGTCTTTGGTGTAGGCCTTGTCCTCTGTCCATGTGTTGGAGCATCAAGAACCTTGCAGAGCCTGATGGCAGAGACAGCCTACCCCCTGGATAACCAGACAGGGACCAAGCTGTTGGTGGTGGTGGTGGGGTGGATCATCAAGGTGACGGCACAATGAAATCAGCAGAAAAGGTATGTAAGAGTCTTTTGAAGGACAGGTATTGGGCAGGAGTAATGAATCAATGAAGTAGCATTCGAGTCTTCCTAGCAGAATGAGCGCCACAGCTTCCATTGAAGTAATTCAGCTCTCTCTCTCTCTCCCTCTGTCTCTGTCCGTATCTCTTCCTCTCTTTCCAGTCTCCACTCTGTCATGTGATGAAGGTGATGGATGTTTTATTGATTTACTGAGGTGGTCTCATGCCACAGGCACATCAAATAAAGAGCACACAATGAAGAGGAGAACAAAAAAAATGCAAGAAGCACAAGAAAGAAAGAAAGAAAGAAAGAAAGAAAGAAAATGCAGAAAGTGCATTTACAGACTTGCACAAATACAGATTATTATGCAAAACTGCAGCAGAACAGTTATGGATGTCTGCAGTCCACGAATAAGGCACATTTACACATGCTTATTTTGGGGGAGGCTCATCCAAAAAGTAGTGGCAACATATCTCACTAAAAGAACCTCCTCATCCATATTTAGCGCCACAACCTCCATCATCCACCATGCCTTAGGAAAAACACATGTTGAGGGTGGGAAGAAGAGGAGGGAACTGTGGAAGATGAATTATAAATAGCTTCTAAATAAAGACTTTTTCCTCTGTCTTCTGGGTTAGACACAGTGGAAGCTGAGATTCTTCAGCTTCCCAGGGTGGCAGGTCTGCGTGCGTGCGTGCGTGCGTGCGTGCGTGCGTGCGTGCGTGCGTGCGTGCGTGCATGAGTGTGTGTTCATCTGATTCAGACGGATTCTCAGTGTGTTATGCCTTATCATATCCCGCATAAATTATTTATGACCATGTTTGCCTTTCTTTTGATTAGCTTAATTTGCTCACGGAGGGCATTAAGTCTATTATGCTTGACCACCTGTTGGTTTCCAGAGTCATAGTCCACACCTGTTCCACTGGAACCTCTAAATGTATTCTTCACATTCATTGTTCATTCATGGCACCACCTGTGTGCAGTATGGCCGAAGTAGAGCAGAACATGCATCCGGTGAGCAGCAGATGGATGGGTGACATGCTGCTCCTCGATAGCACCTGACTCTGGACAGGACCAGTGACGGGTCTGTGCTGGATCCATCTCAGCGCCTGTCACCACACTGACAGCCACACAGATCGTTTCAACATCAGTCTGGCTGTGTGTTTTATTGAAATTACACACATGCACAGATTCATTGTGTTGTTCCTAACCTACATTATCAAGGGCAAAAAGGGCCTCACCGGAGAAAATGTGGGTACACACACACACACACACACACACACACACACACACACACACACACACACACACACAAGAACAAAAGGAGTGTGAAGGAACTCCACTGAAAAGGGAAATGCCTTCAGCTTCCACTGTGTTCTGCTGGCGAGGTGAAAGCAGGAGCAATTATGAGAAACTCTTTCTAGATTAGAATAATTATCTACAGTATTTTCTGTTTGATCCAAGAATGTGCTATTCTATGCATGCATGCTAGCACACTCAAACACAGACACACACAGACACACAAACACACACGGACTCACCCGTACACAATTACATAAACATGCACGCACTCAAATACATAAACCTTTGCAACTGCTCCCTCTCCCTTTCACTTGCTTGATCTTTTTAATACGTACATAAACATATATATATATACACATCTCATTAAATAACCATACACAAGTATCTTTTTAATATATACATGCACACACACTCTCTCTCACACAGACACACACATGCTCAAACACGCACAATTACATAAACATATGTAGCTACTTTCAGTTTTTCTCTAAGGCTCTCTCCATCTTGTATCTACAGTATGTTTTTGAACACACACTGGCATACACCCAATTAATGGAAATAACAAGGTATCCCCTTTAACAAACAGAGAGAGAGAGAGAGAGAGAAACAAGCAAACACACGCACTTTGAAAAATGTGTGACACAGAAATACACGCACACACACACACACACACACACACAAGCTCACAAATACAGACACAGGCTCACTCATATCCACTCTCTGTGGAGCCCCAGGGGCTGTGGGTTGTGCAGGGTGAGCTGCTCCACCCCCCCCCCCCGCCTCCAAACTCCCTGATGGCCCTGCTCGCGTCTGTCTCCTCCGCTCCCAGAGGAGGTGGAGCAGGAGGCGCACGGAGACAAAGGCATGGGAAGCCCAGGGATCCGTTTCTCCCCTAACGGGAGCCCTGATGTAATGTAGCACTTGAAAACCCATCCTGTCACCGTGGCGGGTTTCTCCACTCCTGCTTGTTGTCCAATCCCCTTACACGTCTCTCACACACACACCGTTTACCTTCCACTCACCGAGTGTCATTTCCACTTCTTCTCCCCATTACTTTGCCTTTAAGGGCCTCGTCATTACTCCATACTTAGAGTGGTGCACTGACAGCTGAGCTGATGTGATATGGTGGCTGATAACTGCAGGAGGGAAAGAGATTGGATCATCTCTTGGTCACAAGGGTTTGGGTTTCTTTTTTTGCTCTACCCGAGAAGGGTTTTGCTGCACATTTGTATTAGAGATATGGTGTGAGAGAGACACACAGAGAGAGAAAAAAAAGAGAGAGAGAGAGGGGGTAGCTGGTCTGAAATACACTGGATTAGCTGTGGAAGTTGATTGTGAGATTAGAATCGACCCAGGAAGAGTGACCCCCCATACCCACTCACACACAGACTGATGGACACACAGACACATTCACACACACAGACACACATGCTTAACAGCAAGGATCAATCCTGCTCTTAAATCATCCTGTTACATCAGCAGTTATAAGGGAAATGGGTGTGTTCAAGAGCATGAGGTTTAGTAATTCATTGAGAGTCCTTTATTTATTCATTGAGTCAACATTTATCAGGTAAGCCTCTGTTATTGGAGAGGCCAGTTCAATGACTGTCGACACAAAGTTAATGTTCTTTGAATGGAAACAAATGGTGTTCCCAGTGGACCACAGGTGCAGCCCCCCGTTGCATTAAAAGCACAGCAACGCTCTGTTGATTACTGAGTGCAAGACCCCGAGGTCACACGCCATATAGGGGCGGCAGGAGGAAAAACAGGTAAACATGACAGAGAGTGCCACGCCCGTTCATCCTGCATTCATGGTCACCCAGTTCATGTTTATCTTAATCTGACCATAATCCACCTCGTTGAGGAAACCAGGTCCTGGCATTTTATCCACCCATGGGAACATCAAATCAAAGTGGACAAAATGGGCCAGAATCCCCCCCCCCCCCCCCCCGCCCCGCCCCACCCCTGCCCCCTAGAGTAAACTGCTTGGATGCTTTAAACACTGTGTGGTGGAAACTGTGGGGAAATCTCTGGCGCTGTCAGCTTAATGCAAGAATAGCGTCACAACATCACATAATAATATTGCCCTAATCTGGGGGCTGGCCTGATGATTCTCGGTAAAAGCATTAAGCCTACGTTGCGCTAAGCATGGACTAAACAGCGGTTTTGCATGCCATTCATCTGCCGTTTCATTCGAACGTAAAGTCATCATGCCAATGGCTCCAGCTGGACATCTCATTCAGTGAAATGAACGGCTTGCGAAATGAGTGAGCCAAATGCTCGTGGTGGTGATGATTAATGTTTCATGATTTTCCTGTGTTTGACATGTACGCCCTGCAGTGATTAAGCAGTGGGAGAGAAAGATGGAAAGAGAGAGAGAGAGAGAGAGAGAGAGAGATAGAGGAAATAAGTTAAAAAAAAAAGAGAAAATGATTGGTAGAGATTAAGGTGCGACACATGTCAGGTGTGGTGAGTGCATCACGAGTGGGGCTGTATTGACAGTTAGATGGGTGCTCAGCCTTGTGTGACAGTGGCTCTGAGAGACTCGTCATGCTCTTGGTACCCAACCAATGCTGATGCAGCCGCTGTGTCTGCCTCCAGTCCACTGCACACAGACACACACGAAGAGCCATCTAATGATGCTGTCTGCCTGATTCAGGCTGAGCCTGTTTGTTTTCAATTAGCTTCATCTGATGACATTTTCTAGTCTATTTTTTTTTGCACTGCACATTCAGGAGATAATGTTGCTTTTGACTCTTTAATACATTTTCTTACGAGGTTCTGTTGAATTGTTTGTATTTCGCATACAAATAATACAGCTATGATGTCACAAGAGGTGTGAAGCCCAATTGAAAAGGAAATAAAAAAAAACAGGAACTATATATTTTATTCATAGCAAGACTGTTGAATTTGTAAATCAAACCACAGTGCCATAGCATCATGGCTCATGTGCAGAGGAAGGACAGACCAATCAGATCCCATGTGTCTAGCTTGAGCCAATCAGCTCCCATTGTGGCGGCTTGCTTGGAGCATCTTCTGCCTATTGCTCTTTTGACCTTCGGCTAGAATGAGCTTTTGTGCCTGGTGTGGCTGTAACACTAGGGTTGGGGTTGACCTGCAGTGACATATGGCAGATTACTTCTCAGGAGCTCAAGGCGCATGCTCAGAGACTTGCAGAAAAAGGGGCTTTTGTTACAGCACAGCGTCATCTAGGGAGAGTTGTAGCTATGTGCCGGGTGAAGTACTCAATTTAATGGGAGGTATGAGTGAGTGTGCAGTTGAAAATCACACAGCTGGCAGCTCATGACTAATGAACATCACGTCGTTATTAGGTAATGGGCTTGCATAGGTGGGTGCATAGGTGGGTGCAGTTGTGTGATAAAAATCATGCACTTGTAAATAAATCTTTCAAATCCAGAGTTCAGTAATCGAAATTGATCTTTTAAATGAATTGATTTGTGCTGTGATCAACGCTTGACTGATCTGTACTCAAGGCAAGTGTTTTGATTGTCTGCCATCTGCTGGCCAACTTTAATATGATGCCTTTTTTCTCGGACCCCAGTAAAACTCTTGCCTAAATGTACCTTTCATGTATGGATAAGCTATTGCATCAGTGGGAATTCATTAAAAATTATTTACATTTCAATTAATTCAGTTAATGGCACATCTAAATGCTGTGACCTGTTTTGAAACATAAATGTGTGAGTGTGTGTGTGTGTGTGTGTGTGTGTGTGTGTGTGTGTGTGTGTGTGTGTGTGTGCTGTGCGTGTGCGTGCATTTGTGTGTTATTAAGTTAAATGGAAAGCTTAGTCTCAATGTTCTCTTGAGAAATTAAATGCATAAAGTGCATTCATCCACCGTGTCTTCACTTACACGCTTCATATTTATTCACTTCCATTCATTACTTCAGGCATTGCGTACACACACACACACACACACACACACAGACACACACACACACACAGACACACACACGCACACACACACACAGACACACACACACACACACACACACACACACACACACACACACACACACACACACACAGAGACACACACACACACACACAGACACACACACACACACACACACACACACAAACACCACACACACACACACACACCACACACACACACACACACACACACACACACACACACACACACACACACACACACACACACACACACACACACACACACACACACACACACCTCATAACCTTTCCTCTCCCTTCATAACAATGGCCACTGCAGCAGTTCCAGGCCTGTTAGAGGTAAATTAGCAAAGAAAGAGATTTCAAGGACCCGGGCCCAAAGCTCATTACAGCAATGCGTGACCAACTGGCCCCATTCTGTTCACAGCAGCCACTGAGCCATGTCCTTTTTAGTTTCTCAAATCAGGCCCAGCACAGAGAGCGTCATGGGTGTTATACTCATCAATTCGTAGCTTCAAAGGCCGCCAATTTCTTGTTACCCACGGTGTCAGTGAGGCCAGACAGTATGGTCAAGGTGTGAAATATGAAAATGATGTATGATGCATGACATAAGACTTGACACATATCCAAAGCAGCACAGAAATAGTGTATTTCACACTGAGGAGAAACTCATTAAAATAATAAGGCACTAACAGATGAATGCATACATAGTTGCAGTCAATTCATACATGACTGTAGATCAGCACAAAATAACCTACTTTCATATCTGAACACACAACTGAGTCTTTATATATTGTTTGCTTGACTGATTGATTGTATATTGTACCAGCATTCTTCCCTAATTACTCTCATGTAATCAAAATGAATATTTTTTAGTGTAGTCCCCAATACCAAATGAAAAGTTGATAAATGTAGCCAATAGTTCATGTAAAAGCACAGCAGTAGACCTCAAAGGGAAACTTCAGGATTTTTTCAACCTAGGCCCTATTTTTAGATCTTTTTGGGTCCAAACTTTTACTAAGGACTATTAACAATTGAAATCCGTCCAGTACAGAGTTAGAACACTAAAACCGGCAACCACAAAAAGGCTATGAAATGTAATCCCATAAGGCATGCATCTGCATCAAAGTAAATCGCTTTTTTCGTCCACTTTTTTCGTCCACTGACATAATAGGTAAGAGATGTCGAAAGGGACTGGTTTATGAGCAGTTAGCCGTCAGAGACGTTGTCCGGGGAACACCACGTGGAGGTAGCTCATATTGTTCCCCATATTGTTGAATGTGCAGGAAATATTATCCCATTTGAAAAGTCTCCCAAATACTTGGGTGTTACTCTGGATAGAAGCCTCACCTATAAACAACACCTCCAGCAAGTCAGAGCCAAGGTGGAAGCAAGAAACTGCCTCATTCACCGTCTCTGTGGAACCTCGTGGGGAGCAAGTTTCCCTGTACTCCGAACTGCTACTCTAGCACTGGCCTACTCAACAGCAGAGTACTGTGCACCTATTTGGTGCAAATCCACTCATACCACCAAGCTTGACATAGCTCTCAACAACAGCATGCGGATGGTTTCAGGATGTATAAGATCTACACCAACCTCATACCTACCAATCCTCAGTGGAATCCCACCACCAGCAATCCGCCGCGAAGCAGCCTGCCTAAACCTTGCACAGAGAGCTCAACGCAGAGCCAGCCACCTACTCCATCATGACATCAACTCAAACGACCCACCACCACGCCTACCGCTGAGAGCACTGATCTCTGCAAGACTTCGGGGTCTGCTGCATGAGGCAAATGGTCAGCCACCTGGATCCTGGACCATCACACAATGGACCAAACAGTGGGGCTCAGCCAACACTAAACTACATGGCTACATCAAAACACCGTCCACAAGGCCTGCAGGACACACCTTCAACAGAAACCCCTGGGTACGACTCAACAGATGCCGAACAGGACATGGACGCTTCCGAGCCAATATGCACAGGATGAACCTATGTGATGCTCCAGACTGCCCCTGTGGGGCCCCAGAGCAAACTGCTGATCACATCATCAACGACTGCACCAAGTACCAGTGCCCTGGCCTTCAGGCACTGTCTACCCTGAACAGTGAAGCACTAGCATGGCTCGCGGACACAAGCTTAGTCATCTAACAGTATGAAATGTATTTTGAGACATACGAATATATATATATATATAGGCTCATAATGTAATTATAAGTGTCTGACAACATGGAAAGGGTCCCTACAGCGATATTCCTGTGTCTGTTTACCTCAATAACTGTAAAGAAACTGCAGAAAACCTCTTTCCATTTTACAGTCATTTTCCACAGAAACAGAAACTTCAACTACAGAAACTGTTTTTTACAGTCATTTTTATGATAAAGAAACGAAACTTAAAACAGTAATTTTTTACAGTTTCTTCACAGTTATTGAGGTAAACCGACACAGGTCTATCTCTGCAGGGATCCTTTTCATGTTGTCAGACACTGTCAGCACTTTAAATGGCTCTTGCTGTAATCAAGCCATTAGACATATTTAGCACAGAACAAGCAATCCCAAGTGTAATTGGTGATGGCTAACCACTATAGTGCACAGGTAACCAGCTTAGTGAGTGATTCACAAGATCTATTAACTCAGAAAGCAATTAACTGAGACTACAACCCTACTCTGCCTCCAGCGGTTCAGGAGGCTGTATGTCCTTTAGGTGCTGCTAAATATTTCAAATCACAATTAAATGCATCTTATAAAACGCCCTAAAACGCCTTCAATTAAACCAAGTGAGATATTCTAGAATGAATAGGATATGTTACTGAGCCATTGCATCATTTTCACACTTTTATTTCCTCATTGTTAAAAACAAGTAATTCATCATTTTTGTGATTAACTGTGGTCTGGATCATATACTACGAGGGAAAAGTGTTCCTTGACAAAGAGAGTAGCATGGCGCTATATGGTGACTCACTGATGTTTGAAGTTGCCAGTGTGAATATTACAAAACAGGAAGCTAAAATTAGTAAGTAAGTAAGTCCCTCCAAATTTGCTGAAAACGTATTATCTCATGTTTTCACAGACATTCAAAAGAATAACTGAATCACAC
>NC_045159.1:9362434-9364934 GCF_900700415.2 Clupea harengus | reverse complement strand
TGCTTTGATTAAAGGGGAGACTCGTAAATACAGGGCCTATAAACGATTTCCTCATTACATCAAAGTCACACGGAAGTTGTAAGCGGTCCTTGCATTGGCCACAAGGGCACCACCTTTACGAGAGGGTGGTGGGGGGTGAGGGGTGGGGTGTAATAGGGCTTGATGAACGACCTGAAACCACGCAGGAAGGAGGAACGTAAACTGAGACTGTCCCGCATGCCGTCAGACTCAGACGCCAGACTGCGGCAGCTCTGGCCGAGCCCCTCTGACGCGTCTGGCTGTGGCGGGGAGTAAAGCACAACCAGGTGACACACACCGAGGCAGCCTCCAACCACAGGACAGAACATTTAACGGCACAGCTTCAGTTTGAAGTTTTACTCTGTAAAAGCAAAGTGACGGATAAGTTACTTATGATATCTTTGAACACATTGTTAATATCTTTGAACACATTGTAAATAATATTGGTGTAGTTTTAACTTCAGCTGTCTGGCTTTAAGAGTGGAGTTCAGACTTAAACCTGAAAAGCTCTTTTGGCACGACTGGTTGCACAGTAGATTAGTTGTGGAAGATGAATGCATTTTTCTCTCAAAGAAGCATTTCCTGATATATTGGGTGATCTCAGAAGACAATTTGTAATATTTAAATATTTTTAAGGACATTGTTTTAAAAGACATTTTTGTTACTTTGAATATGCTGTGTACACCATTCACATTTCTTAAAAAGAACGAACAAAATCATACCATTCAAACGGCTTTAAAATAGATGTTTTTATAGGTTTATAAATTGTGAACATGTAACAAAGATGATCCCTTCAAATGGGGATTCAGTTAAAATTGACAGTATAAATACAGATAAAATATAGCTCTCAAATCTGTGACCCTGAACAGTCATCTTTCGGAATTAAGGAAATAAATAAAACTAAAACAAAGCATACAGTGCTGTCTGTGCTGCCAGGAGAATTTGTCATTTTTAAGAGTAAAAAAACAAACTCACAGAAAATAAAACTCTAGTTTACATTTTTTATAAAGTACACCCCTATAATGTTTTGTTTTGGTCTTGTACTCAGTAAAAATCCAACCCACTTAATTTGGAGTAGAGACAAGTTCAACTTGACTACAACTTCACTTTAAATAATTAAAAAAAAAAGTTAAAATCTCATCACAATATCAGAAAGGTAACGTCATTATGGCCAAAGGCAGAATGCAATATTCCCATGACACTGATTCTGTACACAACTGTCCATGGGACATCCAGGCCTGCTTTGGAAGTGCTGCTGAAGTACTCTCTACAATACAAAATGCTCTGGTTGTGAGACTGGCAGTCATTTGGCTTTGTGAAAAAAAATCCATCCGTAGATATACAAAAAAGACAAGCGGATCAATCTTCGTCAGAACACGGTTTGTAGCTTCATAATCCATCTTAAAATTTGAGACAAACTCCCTCCGATAGCAGGGCAGTTATGAACTGTCCATACACACAACAAACACACAAAAAGATTATACAAGCTAACTTTAAAAGGAGGCATGAAACACACTGTGCCTGTGTCTCTCAAGAGAGGGGGTACATGCTGTAGCCCAGTGGTGAGCCGTAGAGTGCAGTAGGGGTCAGGGGCACCAGGGGCCTGGGGTAATGGTAGGTGTGTCCGTACAGAGACATGGCACTGAGGGGGAAAGGCAGGCCAAAGTGCGGGGGCAGCGGGGGCTTAGAGCTCATCTTCAGCTTCTCCAGCTCGGCCTCCTGCAGTCTCTTGGCCTTGGCCCGACGGTTCTGGAACCAGATCTTCACCTGGGTCTCGGTGAGTGTGAGTGAGCTGGAGAACTCGGCCCGCTCCGCGATGGATAGGTACTGCTTCTGGCGGAACTTTCTCTCCAGGGCCAGCAGCTGGGAGGTAGTGAAGGGTGTGCGAGGTTTGCGGTTGGTCTTGTGCTTTCGCAGCAGACAGGCAGCACTCACTCCGCCTGTCAACAAAATGGAATAAAAAAAGAGCCCTTGGTTAGAATTCGCCTCATTCTAAAAGTCAACATTCTCTTACTAGCACAGTAAGAGGGCCTTATGTCTTAACTACATTAAGCTGCCAACGTTTAGCTTTTCTTGACAACTTAAAAGTGCAGTAACTCATCATTTGATGGATAGTAATATATCAGCTTTATTTATATGTTTATATTTGTTTTATTTTATCTTTATCGAAACTGCACAGTTTAATTTAAATGAAACATAAACAAGAATAAAAGAATACCAATTTGTAAATGAAAAACACTGATATAACGATCGTCTAAAAACAACACATTTACTCAGTGTCTCAGTATGTTACAATACAATTAATATATTGCCGTTCGTGTGTTAAAGTTAGGTTGACAAAACAGCTATACATATTGTTGTTAAAACCTAAAACGATGTTCCCATCTATGTGTTTTGCAACAGGCCTACAACTTACGTGGTTGTGCTGAGAATTTGGAGTTCGCTCCCCAAGAACTACAGTCTTCCTCCGACTCCAGCGACT